>NC_090923.1:579889615-580189615 GCF_040938575.1 Ambystoma mexicanum
TCTTGAGCATGCCCAGTTCTGGGCATTTTTGGAGAACTAAGCACCCACTGCATGATAGGTATTTCCGTTCGTATAAAAATGCTATGACCCACAGTCATTTGCTCAGTGTCTATTAAAGTCCGATAACAGGCTAACAATTGTTTCTCAAAAGGGGTATATATGTAACCTGCATCAGGTAATTTCCTACTCCAAAACCCCAAAGGTATTCGTTTTCTGTCCTGCTTTCGCCATAGACTCCAATTCACGCAGGAATCTTGAGTATAAACATTCAACTCAACATCACCTTCCTCAATGGCCATAAATCAAGTGCTTTTTTAATGGTACTTTAAGCTAATTGAAATGACGTGTCCTGCACTTCACCCCATAAAAATTCTCATTTTTTCTGTGTAACTTTGTAAAGGGGTGCCAAAATGTGTCCCAAATGCGGGATATGCTGCCTCCAAAATCCGAACAAACCAATACATTGTTGTGCTTGTTTTTTAGTTTTTCGAATGGGAAATTCAAGAATTTTTTGTTTAGCCTTAGGTACCATTTCACAATGTCCATTATGCCATTGAATACCTAGAAAAATTACGGTCTGAGCTGGGTCTTGTGTCTTAGCATCATTTATTTCCCACCCTTCTTTGTGCAAACCTTCCTTGACAAGATTTAAATGTATTCGCATACTTTGCTCATCTTTACCTTGAATTAGTATGTCATCAATGTAGTGTACAATCTGCACATCAGATTTACATGGGATTTTATCCAAATGTTCAGCCACCAGCCGGTGACAAAACTATGCATATAGCACATAGGCAAACAATTAAAGGTGTATTGTCAGTGAACCACCAGGGGGGGCAGAGATGCACTGGCGCATCTCCTCTCGTCTCCTCCGAAGGGTGCCATTTTTGGGACTTGAGCCCCCCAAGAACCCCCCGGAGTGAAGTGCCGACCCCCACAGCAGCCTTCTAACATCGTGGGGCACCTGAATACCCCAACTCCGGTCTCCCGACGTGGTGCTTTCGCTGCGCAGTGGGCCCACGAAGATCGAAGGGAGGGAGTGCCCCGCCTCCCCCGGCGCCGCGGCTCCGCACGAAAACAACAGAGAGCCGCGGATAAGGTGAGGCCTGCAATTTTATCGGACGGCGTGGGGAGAGCAGCCCCCCCCCAAAAAACCTGACCGCAGAGGTCCCCCGTGCCTCACAGAGCCCAGGCAGGGCAACGCAACACTTTGGACGACTTTCCGCCACTGGGGCTGCACCCCGGAGCAGCGCGTCGGGCGCGGAGGCCTGAGCGGTGGCCTAGGGCCCCAGTGCTCAGTGGACTCAGCCGAGGAGGGCCCATTGGAGAGCTGATTCGCCCCCTTGACCCCCCGACCCCCTCATCGAAGTCTGGCGAGAGCGGAACCCCCCACCGGCGACTTGGGCAAAGAGGGCCGGCCATTGACCTAGAACCGGAGAATAGGCCCAAATAATCCCCCTCCCCAACAGTGGGCACAGGGCCTGGACGACGAGCAGGCAGGTCCTCCTCGGAGGAGTATCGTGGCCCGGCGGCGGTGCCCACTGGACTTGGGGCTCCTAGGGGTGGACCCCGTGGGGAGGAGAGGAGCCGGGGAAGGCCTATGAACTGGAAAGATTCACTGCAGAAATTCCGACGTTTGAACCCTGGCCCCCTGACTCGCTCCATGATGGCGGCCTCGACACATCAGGAACTAACAGACACTAGCACGGTCACCAAGGGTATGGCCGCCCTCCTCAAGGAGATCAGAGGCTTCAGGGCGGATATAACGCTACGTCTGGACACTTTGGACAAAAAAGTGGACAATGTAGATGACAGGGTTCAGGTGCTAGAAAATAACTCTGCCTCGAACTACATCTTTGAGATGCAATTTGACATGCGCCTGGCGGAGCTCGAGAGGAGGGAAGAGAAATGTTCCCTAAAGCTTGACGATCTGGAGAACAGGGAACGCCGCTGTAACCTGCGCTTTTTAGGCTTCCCGGAACGTGAGGGCGAAACTCAAGCTGACATTATAAAAGCTGTTAACACGGTGGTGCGATCACTCTTTGAAGGGGCTAACACGAACGAACCGTCTATTGACAGAGCCCATGGAGCAGGTGCAGCAAGCAGAGGTCCCAGGTCCATTCTAGTACGATTCCACTACTTTGCGTAGAAAAGCAAAATTCTTGAACTGGTCTGCAAGAAAGGCCCGCTGGACTGGGAGGGGACCCAGATCTCGGTGTATCAGGATCTCTCTGCCTTCACCCTGGCGAGACGACGGCTCTGCTCCCCGCTGACGAAAATGCTTCAGACCAAAGGGGTCCAATATAGATGGGGATACCCCTTCTCACTTTCATTTGAGCTAGACGGCTACAAGTACGCCCTGGTCACGGAGGACGATATTCGCAGGGTGTCAGGGGAACTCCTGGATGATCCAAACATGGAATTGGGCGAGCGAGAACGCGAGAGAGCGCCAGCTGGCCCCGGACGGACGAGGGCCCCACAGTAAAGACGTAAAGTCAGAGGCCACAGGAAATTCAGAAGAGTGGCGCCGGCATCCCCAGAGCAGCCCAACACTTGAAGAGCCCCCGGGAGCCCGACGATCAAGCGTTTACCTGATTCTGTGAGTGGGGAGGCGACACATCTGCTTATGGACGGACAAGGCGAAGGGGGTGGGGGGGGCTCGAGATGTTGTTTTTGAAGAGTTTGGGAACCCGGAGGGGGGAGACAATGGTGGCCTGGACTGGCGATAGGATGAAGCCGCTAATCAACCAGGCGTTCAGGGGGAGAGGGGGGAGGGAAAAGTTGGGGCTCGTTTATTGGGGATTTTGTTGGGTCACACCAGGTTTTCAGGTCCACTTTGCATTTATAGAAGTGTTTCTGGGCACCAGCAGGGTGCAGATGTTCTGCGGGAGCATTGTTATTTTGCACTCCTCGGAGGGAGCCATGAGCTTTTGTCATCGTTTTGATGGATGATTCACTTCAATTCTTGACAGTGGGGTCGTTAAATGTACGTGGGCTTAACTCACCTACAAAGAGGTTGCTGGTAGTGAGAGAATTTTCAAGGCTCCGCCTTCATTTCCTGTTTGTACAAGAAACTCACTGGGTGCAGGGCAAGGAACCCAAGCTAAGGGCCAAGAACATTGATCAGGTGTATGTGGCGTCCTTCCGGGCTAAAAAACGTGGAGTGGCCCTCCTGGTTTCTCCCGGGGCCCACTTCCTGGCCAAAGCTCAGAAGTCGGAACTGGAAGGATGATATATTATGGTCAAGGGGGAGGTGAGGGGCCGGCTGTTCACCTTGGTTTGTATTTATGCTCCAAACGAGGCTCAGGATATCTTTTGGGAAGGGATGAAAGAGAAAATCATGGCTTTCTCCGAGGGCACCCTATTGGTAGGTGGAGACTTTAACATGGTTCTTTGCCCCGAGAGGGATAGGAAGTCAGTAAACCCATGTCCAAACCCGCGTTACCACAAAAAGTTGGCGGAAGTTTTCCAAGAAGTCAACGGAGAACTGGGCCTGAGTGATACGCAACCCTTTAAGCAAGGCCGAGACCCCAACTTCACCTTCTACTCAAAGCCTCATGACGCATTCTCCCGTATCGACTATATTCTGGTTGACGCCACGCTCTAGGGTGAGGTTACGGACTCGGGGGTGGAGATTGTCCCTTGGTCTGATCATGATTTGGTTAGAGTAAAATTGGGCATTCCCTCAGCCCCCGCAGCCGGATCCCTGTGGAGGTGCAACGACCTCCTCCTGCACGATAAGGAAGTACGCCAAACCCTTTTAGAAGACATAACGGATTACTTCTCTACCAATGACAATGGGGAGGTTGGAGTCAAGGGTGTCTGGGAGGCGTTCAAGGCAACCATTAGGGGCGTCCTTATAGAGATAGGCTCGAGAAAAAAGAGTTAGAGGGGCCACGAGGAGAAGCTATTGAGGGAAAAGATAGATGCTATCCAACCGGGGGGGAAAATGAAAACGCAGATGTTCCCCGGATAATGGGAAGAGCTACAAAGATTGCGTTCTGGGCTGGCAGACCTCCAGGTGGGACAAACGGAAAGGAAGCTGTCCTTCTTGAAACAGAAATACATGGAAAAGGGGGAAAAAGCGGATAAGATACTAGCTTGGAGGCTCCGCGAGCTCAGAAATAGTAGGAGGGTGAACTCCATTCGCACCACCGGAAGGGGACTCGACAGTGAGAGACAGTAAGATAGCTGAGCAATTCAGACAATATTACGAACAGCTGTATTGTTCGGAGTATGCAGGGGACGGGACCGAAATAGATGACTTCCTGGACTCCCTCCCGATCCCAGGCCTCTCTCCCGACAAGGCAGAAACACTAGAACTTCCCATAACCTCACAAGAAATAATAGACACCATATCCTCTTTAAAGAGTGGCAGAGCCCCGGGGGAAGATGGGTTCACTGTTAAGTTTTAAAAGACCTGTCGGTCTACGTTGGCCCCGTTCATGGCCAGAATGTTCAACTCGGCACTGGAAATGGGCTCCCTTCCACCCACGATGATGTCCGCCTTGATAGTAGTACTCCCCAAAGAAGGGAAGGACCCCTCTCAGTGCCAATCATATCGCCCTATATCCCTCCTCAACGCCGACGTAAAGATATTGGCCAAACTTTTAGAGCACAGACTGGCGAGACTCCTCCCTTCCCTAGTACAAGGAGATCAAGTGGGCTTTATCCCGGGTCGTCAGGGATCTGACAACATACGGAAGACCCTGGATCTCATGCATGAGGCTTCAAGGCAGGGGGTGGAGGGCTATCTCCTCTCATTAGATTCGGAAAAGGCCTTCGACCACGTCGAGTGGCCTTATATGGGTAGAGTCCTCTGGAAAATGGGTCTGGGAGACAACTTCTGTGGTTGGGTTTCAGCCCTTTACAACGGCCCGTCGGCAAGAGTCCTGGTCAATGGTGGCACTTCAGACCCGTTGGCCCTGTCAAGAGGCACACGTCAAGGCTGTCCCTTGTCTCCCCTTCTCTACGCCTTGGCAATGGAGCCCCTAGCTATAGCGATCAGAAATGACCAGCAAATCACAGGGATTGGATGCAACAATTGTGACTTTAAACTCTCCCTGTTTGCATACCTGACTAACCTTCAGGACTCTCTACCCCGATTATTTCGATTTATAGACTACTATGGCACCTTTTCGGGGCTCAAGGTGAACACGTCCAAGTCTAGCATTATGCCCATGGGTCCCGGGGACCATGACATCGGGGGTAATTCCGAAATCCTGGGAGTAAGAATAGAACAGACTTCCACCAGGTATTTGGGCACCATCATCCACAGGGATCTGTCTCAACTCTATCAATGTAACTTTCCAGGGATCTTGGTGAAGATTAGCAGTGACCTCAAACGATGGGCACCTCTCACACTCTCCTGGTTTGGGCGTATGGTCACGGTTAAAATGAATATCCTGCCCCGCTTACTCTACCTCTTCACGGCCCTCCCCGTGGTGATCCCGGAGGCCTATAGAAGCTGCAGAGAGAGCATTCAGAAATCAATACGTTGTTAGACATTCAGTTTGACTTAGTGGGGTCAGATCAGTTCACAGCGAGTAAGCGGCCCAAGCTGGGTCCCTGGGGTTGGTGGAGGGACGTGTGAAATAGGGGCGTTGAAGGAGGCACTCTACAGACGCATAGAGATGCAATCGTTGTTAAGAAGCACTGCGGTCCATTCCTGTATAAATCATAGGTGAAGATCGACCTAAGTTTACAAAGCCATTCTTCCTTGGATGGAGCTAGGGCATTTTTCCATTTTTGAGCTAGTGCTAGCCTCCCTGTCCTCAACATGGCCCCAATGACCCTTGGGAATGCGGACTGTTCTGTCTCCGGCATAGGAGTACCCAGGAGGATTTCCAGTGGCTGTAAGGTCAGGGAGTACCCTTCTATGCCCTTGATCCAGCTTAACAGTTCCGACCAGTACACCTGGATGACCGGGCATCCCCACCACATGTGAAACCAAGTGCCCCATTGTTGACATGTCCTAGGGCAAAGGGGAGACACCTCTTTAAACATCTTGGACAGGGTGGCTGGAGGGTGATGCCATGAGTGGAGTATCTTAAAACTATGTTCCATTGCAGCGGTGTACTGTGAATCCGTGACACTACAGTCCCAAGTCCTTCAGTTCATCTGGGCCGGCAAAAGAGCAAGGGTCACATTTTCTACCTTAACTCTCCCCAAGTCCCACGGTGGATTTGGCCTCCTGGACTTTAGACTTTACTACAAAGCAGCTTAACTCCGGGTGATGTTGGAGCACATGAGGGACGACCTGGGGACATACTGGACTTTCATTGAGGATGTCCACACCCACCCGAAAAAAGTCAGAGACCTGTTATGGGCCCCTCCTAAAGCCCTCCCCCCACCTCAGAGCGCACCCAACCTTAGCGGCCCTCTGGGCAGTCTGGAAGCCGAACAAGGACAACAAGCTGCTGTCATCCTGGCCGTCTCCTTTAACATCGCTGTGGGGTCCCCCCCATCGATTTAGACACCAAGGGCTTTAGAGTCACACAGGCATGGTCGGACTCGGGCCTGGAGAGGGCTTCTCAACTCTCTCGGGAGGAGGGTTTCATAGAGAATGAACAGCTGACTGAGGCATTGGGCGACAACCCGCCCTCAGTCTTCGAATATTTGCGCCTGAAAGGGATCCTGACCCACCTTTGGTGGGCCGCCAACCTAAAACGCCCCCCCACGCCTTTTGAATCTGTCCTAGCTAAAAGCACCTCCCGGAAAGGCTCCCTATCTAAGTTTTATGGCACATTGATAACAGCTAATCTGGAGGGTAGGCAGTCCTTCGAACGAATTTGGGAAGAAAGGCTGGGCATGACGCTGGACGACCACACATGGTCGGCAATCTTTAAAGCTATATTCACTGGTTCACTGTACACCGCTGCCATGGAACATAGTTTTAAGATACTCCACTCATGGCATCGCCCTCCAGCCACCCTGTCCAAGATGTTTAAAGAGGTGTCTCCCCTTTGCCCTAGGAGATGTCAACAATGGAGCACTTGGTTTCACATGTGGTGGGGATGCCCGGTCATCCAGGTGTGCTGGTCGGAACTGCTTAGCTGGATCAAGGGCATAGAAGGGTACTCCCCGACCTTACAGCCACTGGAAATCCTCCTGGGTACTCCTATGCCGGAGACAGAACAGTCCGCATTCCCAAGGGTCATTGGGGCCATGTTGAGGGCAGGGAGGCTAGCACTAGCTCAAAAATGGAAAAATGCCCTAGCTCCATCCAAGGAAGAATGGCTTTGTAAACTTAGGTCGATCTTCACCTATGAAAAACTCTCTGCGATAACAAATGACACCATGTCGGATTTTATACTGGAATGGACCGCAGTGCTTCTTAACGACGATTGCATCTCTATGCGTCTGTAGAGTGCCTCCTTCAATGCCCCTATTTCACATGTCCCTCCACCAACCCCAGGGACCCAGCTTGGGCCGCTTACTCGCTGTGAACTGATCTGACCCCACTAAGTCAAACTGAATGTCTAACAACGTATTGATTTCTGAATGCTCTCTCTGCAGCTTCTATAACCCGCGAAACCTCTGGACCTGGTATGTTCATAAAAGTTGGGGGGGGTGTGGGGGTGAGTTGGATTAAAAAAAATAAAATCAAAAATGTAATCTGCCATCTATGCTTGTTCAATGTATTGCTGGCAGGGATTGCCCACGCACCCTACCTCATGTGTATGATGTCAATAAAAACAAAGTTAAAAAAAAAGGTGTATTGTCTTCCATTCCAAGAAAATGTGAATTGTTCTTGGCACTCAGTTGCAATCGGTATTGTGAAAAAGGCATTAGCCAAGTCCAACAGCGCGTACCAGGTGCCTTCAAATTTTTGTATATTTTCCACCAATGTCCCAGCATCAGGTACCGTAGGCACCAATGGAGGAGTATATTTGTTAATTTGCTGTAATCAATTGTCATTCTGTAACTATCATCAGGTTGTTTCAAAGGCCAAATCGGATTGTTCCAGGCAGTAGTTACAGAACGTAATACACCTGCATGAACATAATCTTTTATAGTGTTTGAAATCTCTTTTTGCCCACCTGGAATCCGATATTGTTTCATGGACACTCGTTTAGTAGCTATCGGAACCTGAACAAGGGGTGTTCTTAATTGACCAACTACAACTGGTAAACAAGTAAAAGCATTTACACCAAATTGATATGTTTTGTCTCCCAACCCTAGGGTTAGTCCTTCCAGAATATCAAATCCAATAATGTATTCTGCCAGGGAAACAATTAATACTTGAGAAGTGCCTCTCTTCAATTGCCCGATTTTCATATCAATTTCAGTTTGTACCGCTGAGGTTTCTTTGCCACCTAAACCAGTAATCATAAAATGTTTACCTTTGAATCTGGAAGGGTTTCCGTGAATCAAAGAGGCCTCCACTCCAGTATCAATTAAAGCATGAACCTCCTGTATATCACCAGAGACCAAAACAATTTAACCTTAACATGAGGTTGTCTGTCTATTTTAACATGGGCTGTTGACACTGAAACTTGACCAATATTGTATTCATCTTTAGAATGAGTGCCTTTTGATTCTCTTTGCACCACCATGTTTCTCAAATCAGCATATGTTGGTTGGGAGGATATCGGAAACCTGGGAGAGTTCATCATCACCCCCCTCCTGAGATGATCCGAATGGATCTAATTCATCTTTTAGTTTATGCAAGTCATGTCGTTTTACTTGTTTATAGCGCTCTTTTTCATCTAAACCTTGTTTTTTATACAACAAGTACATATCACATGTTGGAATTCCATCTATTTGTTCCCTAGGGACACCATCTTTCAGCAAAGCTAAAAACATATCCTTTTTGGATACGCAGGAACCTCTGCTATCAAATCTTTTACCAGGAGTACACTTTTCTGATCAACTCTCCCTCTCACGAAATTGTTCTTGGGGTTTGTCCCATTCACCCAAATCTGACAGTTGCCTAATTGCATCCACCACCTCATCAGTGACTTTTCCAATCATTCCCACCAATAAGGCCATTATGACATTTTTATATGCGGGAGGGGCTGTATGAACAAGCAGATTTCTGGCTGAGACAGAAAATTGACCATTCTGATATGGTCAGGAGTTTCAAGATGAATAGCCTCCTTCATAGCATATTATCTTATCCTTTGAAAAGCTTCCTTCAATGTATACCAATTTTTATCATTAGTCTGCCAGTCCGATGTCATTGGATATTTATGATTACATCATTGTGCAGCCAATTGTAAAAGAGATCATTGTCCATCATCACCATTAGACTCGCGAGGAGGACCTGCACGCAGGGTCTCCTGTACAGGGCTGCACTGCCCCACTGGGACACCAGGACATCCCCCGGTAGGCCTCTGGCCAGTAGGGCTTCTTTTTGAGCGGAAGGATACATGCATATAACATTAATCACATTGCGTGATTTCGCCTCAGCTCGGCACCACCTGGGTGGTTTGCCTTGAATTGGCTGCCACCACCGACCGAGGTAGGCACAGGCGTTGCATAATTTCTTTTCTTCCCAGCAGCCAGGCTGGGCACCGGATTGGAACCTCACATGCCCTGCTGCAGCCCAGGCTGTGCACAGTGCACACATTGGCAGCACAAGCAGTCAAGCAAGTCAGCAGGGCAGGCTGCAGGCAGCTGGCCCGGGCTGCATGAGGCCTGGCAAGCGGCAAGAAGATTGATGTTGTCGATTGTCAACTAAGGAGGTAAGCATGGCACCCCTAACCCCCTGCTCTTGCCCTACCCTGACTCTGCCACAGCCACTGTTAGGAGTGCAAGCAGGAGGTGAACTGAGGCGCTACAAAGCAGCACCTGGGCGGCTGGCCCGTGAAGAACCCAGTGGGTGAGGAGGCTGTGCCACATGATCTTGTCTTGTTGCCAGTTATTGCGGAGGGGGGGCTCAGCTGTAAAAGTGAGTTGGGCCCGCTTGCGCCTTGATATGATATGATATGATATGATATGATATGATAAGGCATTTGTAACGCGCCTATACACAAGTGTTTCAAGGCGCGACGAGGCAGGGGGGGGAACAAGGGGAGACAGACAACGATCTTACTAGGCCAGGTGTCATTCAGATCGCGCAAGTGCCAGGGTAGAGGGGAAGGGAAAAGTGCATGGGGGAAAGGGAGAGGGGAAAGTGCAGTACAGGGTTATTAGAATACAGCATACAGGATAAATAACAAGGGCCAGCTGGTGGCAAGTGCGAGGTAAGTGCAGACAAGTGCTGGGAAGGGGGGCTGTATGGATACAGACACAGTCCCGTAGTGCAGGGGTTGCCGTGGAGGCAGTGCAGGAGAGAGTGGCTGGGCCGAGAACGGTGAATGGCCCATTTGCAGATTCAGTGCAGTTTCAGTAATATTAGCAGGGGAGAGGGGGAGAGAAAGCGGAGGCAAAGAGGAAGGTTTTGAGGTGCTTCCGGAACCAGAGGTGGTTCTCTTCAAGTTTCAGGGAGGTAGGAAGGCTGTTCCAGAGGGAGGCCCCTGCAGTGGAAAGAGATCTGCCCCCAACTCGTTGTTTGGAGAAGCGGCTGACCCTGAGGGAGTTGGAGGAGGATGAGCGAAGAGCTCGAGAAGGAAGATATTTAGGAAGAGAGAGTTGAAGTTATTTTGGCCCAAGGCCCCAGACGGCGTTGTGGACAATGCAGAGGGTTTTGAACTTGATCCTCGCAGTCACTGGGAGCCAGTGTAGTGATTTCAGTCCTGGAGAGATACGGTCCCTGGGCTTGAGGCCAAGGACAAGTCTTGCAGTCCTGTTCTGGATGAGTTGCAAAGGGCGGAGAGTAGAGGCGGGCAGATTAAGATAGAGGCTGTTACAGTAGTCCAGCTTAGAGAGAACCAGGGCTCTAGAGACAGTGAGCTTCTTGGGGAAGGAGAGGAAAGGAGGGATACCTCTGAGGAGGTGTAGCTGGTAGTGTGACTTCTTAGATACGTCGGATATGTGAGGAGAGAAGGAGAGTGTGGAGTCGAAGATGACCCCAAGGTTTTTTGCCTTGCATGTAGGAGCAGGAAGAGGGCCCAGAGAGGCCGGCCAGAGAGCAGCAGGGAAGGAGGGAGTGGGAGTGCCGATGAGTAGAATCTCAGTCTTACTGGCATTAAGGCAGAGGTCGTTGGCGGCACACCATTCCTGGATAGCAGAAAGACAGTCAGAGATGAGGGAAGGAGAAGAGGAGGCCGAGGGAAGCCTGAAAATCAGTTGAGTATCATCCGCATAGCACTGAAAGTAGGGGCAGAGAGCGGCGATGTGGTGGGCGAGAGGTGCCAGATACTGGTTGAACAGCCAGGGAGAGAGGTTAGATCCCTGGGGGACACCACAGGTAGAGAAGAAGATGTCAGAGAGGAAAGACCCCAGTTGGACCTGGGAGGGTCGATTTGAGAGGAAAGAGGTCAGCCACGTCAGAGCCTGACCAGTGATACCGAGGTTATCACGGAGACGGTTGAGCAGGATGGTATGGTTGACAGTATCAAAGGCAGAAGAGAGATCAAGCAAAATGAGAACACGTGGAATGTTAGAGTCAAGGTTCGAGAGCAGGTCCTCACGGATGTTCAGGAGAGCAGTTTCCGTGCTTCTGGCAGCTCTGAAGCCAGACTGATGGTCATGAAGACTACCAACACATTCAGCATGGAGATTAAGCTGGGAGATGGCCAGTTTCTCCAGGAGCTTGCCAAGGAAGGGAGTGATAGAGATTGGGCGATAGTCAGCTGGGCAGGAAGGGTCGGAAGAGGGTTTCTTAAGAAGGGGGTGCACAAGGGAGTGCTTGAGAGGGGATGGGAAGACTCCAGAGGTGAAGGAGTGATTGCAGAAGTCAGCAAGGGCAGGAGCCAAGGAGTCAATGTGGTCCTTGATAGTTTTGGAGGAACAGGGGTGGACCTGTTTTGACGAGACTTTCATAGATCGGACTTGTCTTGAAACCTCGTCAGCAGAAAAAAGGGGAAAGGAAGAGAAGGAGAGAGGAGGGGTGGCTGCAGAAGAGCCAGAGGAAGGGCAGGGAATAGAGGGGGGGAGGTTATAGGAGGAGAGTGAGGACAGGATGTCCTGAGTTTTTGAAATGAAGTGAGAGGCCAGTGCCGTGCAGAGGGCCTGGGAGGGGACAGCAATAAACATGTATGCAATAAACATGGACACACAACAGTATTGCAAGGTGTCAGTGCCCCATGTATTTACTTAGGCTCGTATTCATGTCATAGGACGTTTACCTGACTCCCTGCATTCTACGTCAAAGCAAACCCAGGCCCTGGCAGGCACAATAATGCAAAAGCAGCACTACCAAGACTGCAGCTCGTTCACCTAACCAACACGACTGGTCTTTTACCAACCCCATACCACGGCTGCACAAGGGAAGCATTGGAGGTCGACTGTCTCCATCAAGACTTCTTAGTGCATCCAGTGTACGTGTGACCTGCCTTGATATTCAGACGTAAGCCTATTGATATATACCCAGATGACGGAAGGCATTGATATTTCCTGCTTCAATTTCCAGCTGTTTTTGTTTTTTTTAATAGTCTTTTGTTCTCCAATGTATTTGTATCTCTTACTATCACTTTCCCTTTTCTTCTTCTATGCATGTTTCTGTTTTAGTTTTGCATCTGTAAGAGGATTCAATTCAACACTACAGCTAAGTCAATGCCTAGTCTGGGATACTGAATGGAAACCCTTATTGATATATCTTTATGTCCAGTTCATGCGTTCTGGATGACTACCCCTATATAACACCCCTCTCTTGGAATCCCCCTGACCCCACTGAGCCACAAAGTAGTTCTGTTTTGCAAGTTAAAAGGTTTATTTGAGAATTTAAACAATATATATATATATATATATATATATATATATCACACTTTATAAAGATTAACAACGTAGAATCTGGCACTAGCACACTTCTTTATAATCACTAAGGAGTTGACATGAAATGGATAAGGTAGCACACTTGTGAATAGGAACAGAAGAATAAGGTGGTAGAGAATGCTTTATATAGTTCAGATGGATGTAATGTTGAATGAAAATGCAATACAGAAAATACTCAATATGATTTCAACAAAACAATGTAATCACTTTTCTCTGGCAATCCCCTCCCCCCTTTATGCAATGCAAGGAAATGGAAGGAAAGCACACAGTTCTCAGAAATGCAATCCAATGTAATTCAGTTCACCCCAGCAAGCTTAGACTACAGAAGTTTGAAACACAGGCCCAAAATGCTTTTATATGTGCTGGCAATGAAGTGAAAAATATGCTAAAATGCTTTTAATTCCCTCTAGAGGTTCAGGGTGAGTGGTATCAAGTTAATATTAGTCCAGGCTCACTCTAGCAATGATTCAGGGATGGTTCTTAAGAGGCAAACAAATTTTTAGCAAGGAAAGCAAGGAAGCTGCTGTTTTCACAAGTGGAGAAATTTGCAAATCGCGGCAAATTCGCGAGTGCGTTTTTCGCGATTGTGGCAAAAGGATAGGGATTAGGGTTCTAGGTTCCTTGAAAAGCTGAGATTCTAAGCTTTCAGAGGAAAGTTAAACCAAGTTCCTAGCACAAACGGTTACGGAGTTATGAACGATTTTGTGAAGGTTGTTTTTCGGATATGACATTTTTAAAGTTCAAAGCGACAGGTTACAGCTTGCAGCTAAAAATGACAAGTGACAGCTTTGCAAATGACAGGTGACAACTTCTAGGAGGCAGTTCTGGTTAGATTAAAATAGATTGAATTATATTATTTTAACTAAGAGATTGGTTCTGCACAGTTCTGCTAGGTACTCACAATCTATTTTTGAAATAGAATGGGCCTCGCCACGGATCTGGTCAGGTTTTAGACTGGACTCTGGTCTGGTCTCGGCACTTCACAGTGATCTGGGTCAGCTCTCTGGTTCTGCTAACAGTGGTCTGGGTCAGCTCTGCTCTCTCTGGGTACAGCACTGCTTCTGGATCTTTCTGCACAGCTTTCTCTGGAGATTGATGGATTTGAAGTCTGGATCTCTGGATGTGGTATGGTCCGGCAGCATGCTCCGCAGCAAATGGAATTGAATCTCCCTATCTGTCCTGACTGTCTGCTTTTATGTGTTTTGTAAGTGGGTGTGTGTGCAGCATCACTAGCCAGCCCCTCTCTCAACTGCAGATTGGCCCAATTCTCCCCTCTCCCATGATTGGGGAAGGAACTGGGGAAGGAACTGTGAGTCAGAGTGATGCTGTAGGTTTTATGGGTCAGAGGATCCTCCCCTGGTCCGTTTGCCCACAAAATCTATATTTGATCAAAATGCACACTTCATAGATACACAGTGGTTTGAAATTACATGCACCCATCACATATCACATGAGATATACCCTGTCCAAATCTGCTCTTCCTGAGAGCTTGCATTGAGAAATGGCAACATATTTCACTTTTTGGTCAGGTTACCAATATCAGATTCTTACTCAAATTTACCCAAATGTGTGCAAGGCATGCAGGCATTAATTGATGAAGTATCAGACTTTTCACATGCAGACATTTTAAGTAATACCCTCTTAACTGCTAGTTTGCCCCCAGATCATGCCACCGGTTCTAAAAACCTCTTAAAATGTGGGCAGAAAAATCACAAGAATTATGGTATCATTTAAATAACTATGACAAGTCCGTACTATGAGTTATTCATCTTTTTCTAAAACCATATTCTGGCTACAGGGGTGTGTCTTTTCAGGTCACATGGTACAGAAACCAGTCTTTCCACTTTCTTCAAGCTCAGCCTCTGTCTCCAGTTTCTCCCCCTCCCAGTTTCTGCCAAGAGGAAGCCATTTTTATGACCCCTGCAATAAACCATCTGCCTGGGCCCTGGAAGGCCCATTGTTCAAGAGGAAGCCATTTATGGCCACTTCAATAAACCCTCTGCCTGGGTCCTATGTTTAGTCTCTAGCAGTCCCTTGGTAATTCAATCAGAGAAGTGTCATATCCCTTTTGGTGGGAACAGCAAAAGGCAGCTAGGCCTGGGAACTGTGGTGGATCCAGTTTCACTCCAATTGGGGGGAAGTTGTCAAGCAGAATCCAGTTCCTTAAGCCAGGCCCCAGCTAATGTCACATTTAGTTACCCAGTTTTCTGCATTCAAATAAAACTAACCATTTTTACATATGCAGCTAGAATGCTGATTCTAAGTTTAAAACTATGACATTTAACAATTGCAACCTATGTGACACTCAAAAGTAGGTCACTCATTTCTTTTAAACATTTAGGTTTTTAGAGTCTTTCAGTCCAAATTTACTTAAACTGCTGAAATCCACAGCTCAGCCAGTCTTGTTATAAACCTTCAAGTCACTTCAGAATATAACTTTACATTGTATCCACCTCTCAGTAAGTCTTTCTTTGGCCTGCTTTGGGGTCATCTATTCAGTTTTACACAAACATCTGGTGTTGTTTTAAACCGCCGGCTTTCTGATAGTGGTGAGTACTGGTAATGCACCCATTTTTGGGATTTAAGAAAATGAATTCCCCACAATTCTAGGTTGGTTTTGGCAATCAGCATTGCCATTCCCAATGGTTTCAGACTACTGTGTGGGTAGTCCAATGGTGGTTTTAGGCAGTGCCCTTCTGTGCCCATAACATCGGCAAAAATGAGTGGCAGCCTATTCTTCATGCATTTCCCTGTGCATTTTCTGGGAAGCTCTGGCCATCATGATGTTTTCCATGTCAGTACTGCACAGTTTTGAGGTAGGGCTCGGATGCATGGGTAAAAACATCCCACACATCTCCCCCTACCTCCGAATGTTTCTTGCACTCTTCAAATTCTCCTGAGGAATTAGTCCTGCCTATTCCAGTGTCTTTTTTAAAAACTTTTCTGTGGCTCTGTATAGTGCCTACCTCAGCTGTGTGCTTCCATCTCGCCTCTTGGTTGCCTCACTGAGCGAGCCCAACTAATCAATGTGATAGACCCCAGGGACATTCCAGCCTGTAGCACACCTTCGAGCCAATTGTAAGGGGGTTGACGAAGTCAATGAGGCCTCTTCTCTACCCCAGGACCTTCCTGTACAAGACCTTCCGTTGAGGCAATGGCCTCTTATTAATGTCAAATCCAGACTTCAAACTGCTAACTGGCCCCACCCCATTTCACACCCAATGTGACCACATGCCTACTATGTTTAATGAGTTGGTGTTTAAAGTTGAGACACTCGTCCCTACATTTTAGGCAGATTAACTCATTTGTGTGTTCGTAACTTTAATGTTTTTGAATACCTGAGTTAGACACATCGTTTCAGTGAGCTATCTACCCAGGGCTTTTCCATCACAGCTAAAACAATACCAGGCATTACTAGGTACAGGTGAACCTAGTTAAAATAGTATGAAAGAGGGAATCCCTTAAGCAGGCAAAATAGAATAAATGTAATTTAACACAAATAATAATTATCTCCTTGGCTATACAACTGTTCCAAGTTCCTCTTCACTCACTTCCTATGGCAGAAGTATAGAGGGTGAAGAGCAGTGGCCCAAGGACTGAACCTTGGGAGATGCCAATTGGGAGAGGGGATGATGTCAGAGGTGAGTGAGTTCCAGGAGATTTTAAAGGGTCTTCCAGGCAGGAGGTGATCCAGGCAAGAGACGATTTGTAAAACCCAAGGTGTGAGGAGAGAGGAGTGATCAACGGTGTCAAAGGTGGCAAAGAGGTCCAAAAAGATGAGTATTGAAGAGAGTTTGGAGTGGTGAGGATTGGAGAGAAAGTTGGAGACATGCAAGAGTGCAGTTTCTGTGGAGTGTTCATATGGAAGCAAGATTGAACTGAATCTTCAAGGCATATTCTTAAGGTAAGATCACCCACTCAAGGGCCTTTGAATAATGGGGAAGGAGAGACACTGGGTGATAGGTTTCTGGGACATTGGGGTCAGCAGAGGGTTACATCAATAGGGGCAAGAGGAATTGAAGAGTTGATTGAAGAAAGAGAGGTGAAAGGCCTCAGAGAGATACGGGCAAGCGATTGAGACTGAGGGCTTCATAACATGTTTTGTGGTATTCCAGTGGTAAATGTGGCAGAATACTCCCAAACGGAGTTACCGTTACCACCACTTGGTCTGTCAGATGTACCACCGGATTAAAAGTGGTGGTATGGCGGTGTGAGTCCCCATTTATGGAGTCCTGGGATTGTGGCAGAAATACCGCCAGCGGCCATTTCGCCTGTGGTAATTCCTCCGAAATGACAGTTTTTGGTGGTAAGGTGGTGGTTTTTCCTTCATCTCACCACCAAAGTTGTATTAAATCAGTGTGGTATGCAGAAGGCAATGATAATGGAGTTAACACTGCATTACCCTCTTTTATTTCCAGCACTATCGTTCTTGTAATGAGGGCCCTGGGTCTTTGACCAGTTGGGGAAAAAAAGGGTTGATAGGAGAGAAGATGATTTGGCGCTGCAAAAGATGGGTCCTAATTAAATAGGACTGGTAGTAGAGGCGTAGTCCATAGTGAGAGAGGTGGACAGGATGAGGGTTGGGAGGGCTATGAAAGTGTAATGCATTTTAGAGATTGTAGCAGGAAAGTAGTGAGCAATGTCACTAGCAGAATGCAGGTTGTGATGGATATTTGCTTGGTAGGTGTGAGCACATCTTGGAGGGTAGATGAAAGTTTGCAGGGGTGATTGCAGAGGGAGGAGATTAGGTTAGAGGATGTAGGAGGTTTTCTCAGAGTCCAGTTCAGAGGTGAGGACAGCAAGAGAATCTTTGTAAGGTAGGAGTAAGGTAGTGGTCTGTAATTTGCACCAACATCTAGGGCATGGCACATTGGTTTTGAGGGTCTGAATTTCAGTGATGTTTCAAGGATGAGGTCAGAGACAGGAAGTCATTAATGTTCAAGCAGGATAGTGTTGGTTAAATGGAGTCATAAGTGCATAGCGAAATTCAAAAAGGCACGGTCAATGAAGGCATATGAATAGGGGACAGACAAGAAAAGATGTCTCCCATCACCAAGGTAAGGGGCACGAGAGTCCTATGTGAATTTCATCTTAGAAATTGAAGAGAGTAAGAGGAGGAGGAGTAGAGTGTGGAGGGGCTGAAATGTTAAAGTGAACAATGGAGTGATCAGAGGGAGAGGATGCAATGGAGAGGTCAGAGAAGGGGAATGGAATAGAGATAAAGACAAGGTCAAGAGAGTTCCCACCATAGTGGGTAGGCTCGTTGTGGAGCAAGTAGAGAGAGTAATCAAATAGGACAGATTTTATTTCAAGGCAGGCGGCTGCAGAGGACTTGGGAAGATTAGGGTCCCCCTGCATGACAATGGGGATGCCAATAGAAAGGGACCCAAAGTGAAGGCTCAGATCAAGGAAGGTGTTGAGAGGACCATATTCAAAAGAGGAAGAGGTGATATCAGCCATGGGGAGAGGGGAGATGCTGAGGGCCTTATTGTTAAGGAACCCCACACCATCATTTGTTACACGCCACAAACACCATTTGGATAGAGTTAGCCTATGGTTGCAGTGCTTGGGCTGTTCTCCTTGAGGGCACAAATCTTAGACAAATGTCTCAAATCCCTAAATGCTTCACACTTGTAAATCAATCAGACACCATCAGCTACTGGAGACAGAACATTCTGCAGGAGGTGGATATCAATACAATCTGACATTATCCTTGTAATTAAAATGCCAATTACTGCTCTGACGTACTATCCACATTTTCGCTAGTATCTTAAAATTAATGTAAAGCAAAGAAATTGGTCAATAGTATGAGAACTTGTAAGTCTTCTTTGACAGGTTTGTCAATTACACAAAGTATGCTTTTTGTCATTTAATTTGGTAATTGTTCTTTGTTGACACACACATTAAACAGTTTGCTCAGGATGGGCCAGCCAATAGATGCATGTTTATAACAAGGCAAGGTACTTTGTTTCATATTCTTTGGCTACTGAGGATGTTTGATGATGTGTTACTGTGTCTGTGAAGTCTGTATCTCTGTATCTATGTTGTTATCTTCTGTCACAGTATTCATCTGTAGCTTTCAAAGGAAGGCCTCACTTAAATATTCTTCAACTTGGGACACGGACAGATGAACACTGTTGAAACTGGTAAGAAGATTTTTGAAATGCAGAACAAAATCGGCATGGAACAGCTTCCTGTGTATAATGAGAAACTGGTGTGGTTTGTTTCAGGGGGCAATGTGAATCTGAGGTGGCATAACAAGGGACTGCCTTATGGGTGTAGAGGTATTGGCAATGCCAATTCCTCCAAAAGGAATTACAGTTAAAGCCTGTGGTAACTGGTGAATTCCCACCTGATTATTAGTTGTGGTAAGGCTCCTTTCTGATTCGCTTTAGCACTATTTTGGAGAATGGAGGAATTCCAAAAAGAGGTAATTCCACCAGAGATAATTCCTCAATTTACTGGGATGAAGTAGCTCCATGCATATGCTAGAGGGTGTTAGGGAGAATTATCATTCTATGGCTAATTTCCCTTAACTAGTGAGTCCCTCAGCAGCTTTGCTGGATTTCTGGAGTTTATCTTTTCCACTTGGAAAGAGTGTGAGCTTTTCCCCCACTCTTACCTGTGTTTTGCCATGTGTATTTCATCTGTTTTTGTGATTGTGTACTCTGGAGTGTACTACTTCAGTAGCCCCACACTTTTGTGCGTTACACAGCACCTTCAGTGCAGTGACACAGGGTTGTTGTTTCGACTTCCCACCGACTTCACTTCTAGGGCTGACTACTGTCCCCCAGAAAACGGTAAAGTTGCCATTAACTTTACATAGGGCCTCATTCCTGGATTGGTGGTAGCCATGGCGCTATTTGCTATTGCGCCATGACTGCCTCCAATACCGGGTCCGGCACCGGTGTTGTTCAATGGGGACTTATCGGTGCAGTCCGACCCTGGCGGGACCGATAAGTCCCCATTGAACAAACCATTCCCCATTCCCATTTGAGCCCCCATAGGGCTCAATGGGAATGGGGAGGGTGCTAATAACGGGCTTGCGACTTGCAAGCCTGTTATTAAAGCCGTGGTCCCTTAGCGGGACCCTTAAGGGACGTATGGTCAGACCATACGTTCCTTATGGTCCCCATCAAGGGATCTTGGAATAGGGTGGTAAGGGATTATCGGCACCGGTCTCCTTACTGGTGCCCGGTACCCCTTACCGCCCAGGTCGTAATGACCCCCACAGTCATTTAACCACAGATCCAGTACACCCCATCTTATATGGAGTATTGGAAAGGGTTAATTCTTAGCCCTTTTATCTGTACCTCTTGGAGCATTGTTTCGCTCCCTTAACATTAAGACTTGGCTGGTGGCAGTGGTATCTACCCTAATTTTCCTACCGCGATTATATTACATATGTGGTATTGTTTTAGTCTATTTTAGTAGCCTCGAACTTTAAACCCGCTTACCCAAATACTTTTTATTTCGTCTCAAGTTGGGTTTAATCGCCATTTCTTTTTGTTAACATCCTTCTTGGGTCTTTCTTTGCGCGGAAAACCAGGTTTGCCTCCTTTGTTCACCAACCTTTTGTGGGCTTCTGACCAGAAGCCCTCCTTTGGCATCTGGATGTCTAGGTGGGCTGAATGTGAGGGAGGGGTATAGTCACCCCCTGCACAGGGTCTCCTTGGAGACCCAAGTCGCACTTTGTATTGATTGGCTGAGGTGGTTGTCCGGGCTGGACAACCCCCCTGCTGAGTGATTGACAGCCAGGCTGTGTGAATGGGGGATTTTGGCTTAAAAGGCAGGACTCTTGAGATAGAAGGCAGAGTCGCCTCTGGAACTACAAGGAACCAAAGAGAAGTGGAGAAGAAGACGGCTGCTGCAACCCTGAGTCCGGAGTCTTCTTCCCTTGAGCCTGGTGGGATCAACCAGCTTGTCTTTTCTTCAGTCATAGAATCCACTCCTGGGTCAAAATCACTGCTGTGCTGTAGTGGTCCGGATAGCCATCAGAAGAGCCCTCTCCTGATTTAAAGGAGCCCATCTTTTATTCATCGTTGTCTTTCTCGCTGCTGCTGGCCTCATCCCTGGGTAGTGCAGATCGCTCCAGACATCCTCCTTCTTGTCCCCATGACTGAAGCCGCAGGAACCGTGAGTCTGCAGGAACTACCAGGAACAACTGCCGTGGCACCAGCTTTTCTCCAACGGAATAAGGTATTGTGCACACTTGGTCTTTCTCTCCGTCTGACCAGCCTTAATCGGGGTGAACCCTTTTCCTCCATGAAGATTTGTTCTTTCTTCCCTCCTTCTTATAACTTTTCCTTCCATTTGACAATCTTTACGAACTCTTGGCATCTTGAATCTCGAACTGTTCAACGTGTCATCCTCTGCAACTGAACCTCTGCTCCATTGACACTGGCGCAGGCCTATTCACTTTAATCTGTATCGTTAAACTTGTCCTCGAGTCTCCTTGCCGTGAAAAAGTATTGCCTTTGATTTTTATTCACTTTTACCTTGTTTTAAAATCTTAAGTACAAAGTGTGTTTTAACTTCGTGAGCATTACTATCCGCGGGTATGCATTAGTATCGCAACACCGGTCTGTCAAATCCTAATGTACTTACCTTGAATTTACTGACACAAGTGGAATTGGTCGTGTGTAGAGTATTTTACGTGTGGTTTCAAATCTATAGAAGTGAATTGTTTTATAACAGATGGTTTAAAAATAAATATACTTATATTTTTTACCTGAAACCTTGAGTCAGTGTTTGCTTGAGTCACCGTGATTGTGGTTCCTTTGTGGAATCTCTGCTACTACTCATGTACTCTTGAGATAAGCCTGGCTGCTCCGCTACTGCTACCACTTTAACAGTGTAGTACAGGCTTGTACCAAAGGTGAACTTGTATTACCACTTGTAGTCTTAATTGTGTGTAGTGGTCCCTAAGGGCACTGCACAGGATTCTGCCTAACAGAGGCATTACATCCTACCTCCAATCTCATATGGTGGCTGAAGGTGTTTAACCAAGACAATATAGAACAGCCTGAAGCTGTCAAGATAATTGTTTGGGAAAGAATGTGAAAGTAGCATGGACAGTTTTCTTGGTGAACTTGCCTGTAATTACCAGGTGAACATATGAACTCTGAATGACGATATACTGCGACTATTTGGAACTTGCATGTAACATTTCTTGGGTCAATGACATTGCATGACAATTGCAGTGGAGTTAAAAGCAACTATATGCATGAAATGGCTGTGCATGCCTAATGCAATCAAATCATGAAATAAAGTCATTAAACCAAAATGAAAGATTGAACGTTATTATGTGACATGATTGCTTCGGAGGGTAAGTGCAGGTCTCAAAATATACATCCTTGGAATCACAACTTTGCGGTCCCATGTGATGTGGCATCATGCACACGAACGGAATGAGTACAAAAGACCTCTCTTGCAGCCCTCCCCATTTCAAGCAATTACCATAACACCCCCAGCCTATACTGTCACCGCAGAAAACATTGCACTTATGCCAACGTTGTTCTAGATTTTGAGTCCCAGCCACATTTCCCACAGGAATACAATCCCTTAGAAGCAAGTTAGTGTGATTGAGGCATGAACAAAAAGTCATGTGCCACAGAGAGTGAGCTTTCTCTGTGGGGTAAGGGGGTGAAAAGGTTGGCATGTACCCTGGTCCAAGCAATGACAATGGGCCCCCATCCTGCCAGCACCAAATATATACAACTACTTTGAGCTACCTTTTCAGTATATTTTATACCCAATCAATGTGGGAAAATACAGCTGACTAATTTACCTGAGGGATTTTCTGTATTGTATTGGAGCAAATGACTCCATGCTACAGCATGAAACTTTTTTAAGGCCTGAGCTTCCCTTTCACAAATCCTTGTTAACAAGGATTTCAAACTTATACAATGACTACAGCTCTCAATACGGATATGTTTGTTAAATAAAAGTCCTGGGCAACTGTACTGGTGACAGGGAGTCATCTGTCGTTACATCCTCTGCATGCAAAAGGTAAACCTGAACAAAGATGGCTGAAGCTGCACTTTCCGAGCAACTTCAGTTTTGCGGTTGTTGCAGTTGCCTGGATCTCTTGACTGTAATGTAGGACAGTACCAGGGTCGCCACCAAGGGGCAGCCAGGGGGGCCGTAGCCACCCTTATAAAAATGCTGGCCCACCCATCGGCCACCCCAGCAAAAAAGCAAAATAAAAAACATTTGTTTTTCGCACTGAACTGTGCATGAACAATAAAATGCCCAGTTCGGTGCGAAAAAAAATCTTTCTTTTTTTCCGCGGATGGACTGTAGTCAGATCAGAGAGACATGGTGGCCCTGCACTCCATTGGTCGATTTGCGCATGCTCAGTGGACCCAGAAACACAGCCTGAGCGCGCGCATTTCTGCTTTGGCTCATGCTTCCAGGCTGTGTTCCAGGCTCTGATAAGGAGACCTGGGCTGTGGCGCTGACTGAGGGATCTAATGGTTCCTGTCAAACACTTCAGGGCCAGATGAGGATGGTATGTGTGTGGCACCAGGGGGTGGCACTGCAAGACCATTCTGGAATCTGGGAATCCTGAGAAAGACCATTGTTGTGTTTGCTAGGATGGTCAGCAAAATGTGTCTCTCCAGGGGTTGCCACATTTATCATAGGGGATTATCCTTTATGAGTTCTAATGTAATGCCCCTTGAACCTGTAGGTGTTTAACCCAAACCCTACCTTCAACTAGACCTAAGCATGTTCGAGGACAGGTGGGCTATAAATTAGCAAATGTGTACTGGAATAGAAACCTCAAAGGGTGTCCAGTATCCCTATTAGGTTAGAAATTGTGACACTCAATAAATAATAGATCCCATTCTGACTCTGTTCTTAGTGTTCTCAGAGAACAATATCCTATTTTGTTGTGTAAAGACCCTTTTCCCTGATAGGTCTGTATCCCCAGCCCATTCTGACAAAACTAAATAATGATGCACTCTGTCATCTAACTAGCATGTTTTCTTTTGCTCCTATGTTGCACTACCCCACATCCGTGCCACGTTTCTAACGTATTGTATATCCACACTTCCGAGCATCCCATGCAGTACCACTACTGCCATATTTCCTAGACTTGCATTTTTCTCTCTGACTGGCCCACTATCCTGTGTTGTCCGTTGACCTCTTTGCCAAATCTGATATTACATGGCTAAAAAGAGGCAGATTAGACCGCTCTAAGGCACACCCTAACCCTACAATAAGTTGGAGTATGCCTTACAAGACTCCTGTTTTAAATGCCCCTTTTTAGTTTGGGGCTATTATGTGGCAGAGCCATCTAAAAGTTGAAACTATTGCATTAGGAGTACAGATGGGAGAGATGGCATATGATGAGGGAAACAAAGCTTTAATGTGTTATTTGGTTATTTACCCACCCATTGCCTGCCCATGGCTATTCTAATCCCTATGGTCCCTCCAACCAAGTACCCTCCCCCTCTCCCCAACCCCCGCCAAAGCACCTCCTCATGGGAATTCTTTGAGCTCTCTTTGTTCATGCTTTGCCTTCAAACTTTGCTTTGAAAAAAACACTGCCAGGCCCTTCAAGTGCTGTATTCTGAGTGTTAATGACTTCATGTGTGCTGTAAACGTGCTACTTATGTAATAGAAATGCCTTAACCAGGTCTAGCACCCAATTTATAAACACTATGCGTGTCCAGTGCTGAAGTCCTGTTAAAAACAAGTATTGGCAAAGTCAACAGTTTTGGCTTGTTTAGACGTATTAGGCATTGCAAGGCACTGCTATTAGATGCCCAGGCACTCACACCGTTTGCACCTGCTACTATCAATGGACAGTTAATATCACTATGCAATGGATTATTTGGGCCCTCCCGTGCCCCTGGGCTTGGGAGGGCTAAAGCCCCCCACCCCTTTGACACAGCAGTCATCAGTGCTGTTATGCCCATCCCTGGCCCAGCCGGCAAGAACCTGTCACATTTCTCCCCTCGGAGATCGGTGTATTTAAACAAATACACCGCTCTCCGAGGTGAGAAAACAGGCATTGAAGTGAAGGGTAGAGACTGAGGACAAAAGCCTGCCAGCAGTGGAGTAACTTTGCTGAAAATGGTGGGGGGGACATGACATCTGAAGAAAAGTTGCCACAGCCAAACGAATGGGGACAAAATGGTGTGCCATGAAAGTTGGGGGGGACAAACACGCCGCCCCTCCCCAAAATTATGCCCATGCCTGCCAGCCCATTTGTAGGACTCCCTCCACCCCCATGTTGCAGCTAAAGGCTTAACTGCTGGCTCAGCTTTTACATGGCCCGTGCTTTCAATAATTACCATTAACAAAAGAAAAAGTATATTTTTGTGCATGTGGGGATTGTATGAATGTATGTATGCATGCATGGGTGAATGTATGTGTGCATGCATGCAATGGAGTGTGTAGGTGGTTGTATGTTTATATGCTAGGCCTTGTCTGCAAGTGCACACCTGTGAATGAATGCAGTGTGGATGGTGTGACTGTGTGTGTTAATGAGTGCACAATCTAAATGTTCTGGGTGCTCGTGTGAATGACAGATCAGCTGTGTGGGTGCATGTGTCTGAATGTCTCCATATCTCTGTGTATCTGAGGAGGGGCATTGGAGCATTGACATTTTTTGACAAGAGCATGGCATGTTTTACTGCCGTTTTGGGCAAAGGAAAGTCAACATGAGTGTTTTTATGTGATGGTGGGGTTGGAGTGGGGGTGAGAGGGGGAGAATACTACAGTGGGGCTGACCTGGCTGGGTCTTACTGTAGCATAGAATGGTGTACTCGCATTGAGGTAAAAGGCAACATGATGAGTGTTCTTACATGGGGAGCGCACGTTTCCTTATTTTTAATTGGGTCTTTATTTAACTGGTGTTTAAGGACAAAGGCAACATACATATTCTTACATGGGGAATATAACATGATGTGTGCAACATAATTGTACTTACATGGGGGGATTTGTGTGATGATATGCTATTTATATAGTATTTTGGCCAAAGCTATGTACAGAGAACATATTTACATCAAATATATTACACAGCCGAAGTTTGCACTAATTTAATGAGCTTTATTTATTGCATTTATTGACATCGCCCAAACCCGTAAGTATCATGGCAGTGATACAACTTGGTGAGCAGGGAAAACAGTACAGTACATAGTAAGAGAGGGTTAACAAGGTGCACAAGCAACGTAATAGTACAAGGTCCATAGAGGAGGGTAGAGATCAGGGAGGTCACTTCGAAGTATGTAGGAAAGGCTGAGTTGGCCTTGCCGTGATTTGAACCTAAAAATCACACTCAGTTTACAAGAGCATGTGCTCAACCCATTGAGCTATCTTACTAGCTAGCCAGCAAGAGCATGTCTTCTTTCTGTGGCATTGCAGTTTCTTACTGGTGTTAAGGCCAACGGCAACATAAGTGTTCTTACATTGGGGTGGGGGCATTCGTGCTGCCTGCAAAGATGTTTTTTTTACTGTGGCATGAGATGTTTACTGCCGTTAGGAAGCAAATACAACATGAGTGTTCTTATATGGGGAGTGGGGGATTTGTGTATCCAGCAAGGATATGGCTTTTTTTTCACTGGCATTAAGGCAAAGCCAACAGGAGTATGTTCTTATATGGAGATACTGGCATGTATTGGGAGAGCTAGCATAAACATACGTTGTCATAGTATGGTTACTGCCATTAAGGACAAAGCAAACATGAGTATTTTCCTATGTGGGAATAGTGACATATATAAGTGCACCAGAATGGAGATGTGTGACCACAATCAATATGAAAATGCTTTTTTACACTTGTAGAATACTGGCATGTAGCGCTCAAAATGAAAATGCTCCTATGCATTGTTGGTGGCTTGGCATCTAACGTACTTTGTATGTCATACCCTACAAAACGATTGTAAACTGTGTGGCTTTTTACCTAATTTATCACAGAAACCGTACTGTAAAATACACTATTTTAACCCATTATTTAAAACCTTTTCTCTCAGGGAGAAACCCCCCCCTTGATTGTTTCGCCCTCCCTCTCTACTCTCATTCACTCCTATGCATTTGGCTGGGGGCAGAACAAGTGCCCTTCCTTCCGCAGACTCTTCCTAATGTGGGCCATCCTACATTAGCTCCAGGCCCCACTTGTTACAGAATAATAGCTACGCCTCTGGTGAGTTGGGGGTGAAAGATGGATATAATGGGCCAAAGGAAGGCGTGATAGCTACTCAGACTCCTGGGCTTGGGGAGAGGGCGGTAGGACGGGTGGGTTTGGAGGGAAATCACTAGCGCAATAGGTTTAATGTCCTGTCTTAACAGTTTTCAAAACTGCCATCCAGCCCCGCAAAATGTTGAGGCTGGATCCACCCCTGTGTGGCACCCTGTGTGCCACCCCAACGTTTCCTGCGGCCTCATCAGGCCACCTCTATGAAACATTTCTGGGGGCGCCACTGCCTCTCCCCAACCCCCGCCAAAGCACCTCCTCATGGGAATTCTTTGAGCTCTCTTTGTTCATGCTTTGCCTTCAAACTTTGCTTTGAAAAAAACACTGCCAGGCCCTTCAAGTGCTGTATTCTGAGTGTTAATGACTTCATGTGTGCTGTAAACGTGCTACTTATGTAATAGAAATGCCTTAACCAGGTCTAGCACCCAATTTATAAACACTATGCGTGTCCAGTGCTGAAGTCCTGTTAAAAACAAGTATTGGCAAAGTCAACAGTTTTGGCTTGTTTAGACGTATTAGGCATTGCAAGGCACTGCTATTAGATGCCCAGGCACTCACACCGTTTGCACCTGCTACTATCAATGGACAGTTAATATCACTATGCAATGGATTATTTGGGCCCTCCCGTGCCCCTGGGCTTGGGAGGGCTAAAGCCCCCCACCCCTTTGACACAGCAGTCATCAGTGCTGTTATGCCCAGCCCTGGCCCAGCCGGCAAGAACCTGTCACATTTCTCCCCTCGAAGATCGGCGTATTTAAACAAATACACCGCTCTCCGAGGTGAGAAAACAGGCATTGAAGTGAAGGGTAGAGACTGAGGACAAAAGCCTGCCAGCAGTGGAGTAACTTTGCTGAAAATGGTGGGGGGGACATGACATCTGAAGAAAAGTTGCCACAGCCAAACGAATGGGGACAAAATGGTGTGCCATGAAAGTTGGGGGGGACAAACACGCCGCCCCTCCCCAAAATTATGCCCATGCCTGCCAGCCCATTTGTAGGACTCCCTCCACCCCCATGTTGCAGCTAAAGGCTTAACTGCTGGCTCAGCTTTTACATGGCCCGTGCTTTCAATAATTACCATTAACAAAAGAAAAAGTATATTTTTGTGCATGTGGGGATTGTATGAATGTATGTATGCATGCATGGATGAATGTATGTGTGCATGCATGCAATGGAGTGTGTAGGTGGTTGTATGTTTATATGCTAGGCCTTGTCTGCAAGTGCACACCTGTGAATGAATGCAGTGTGGATGGTGTGACTGTGTGTGTTAATGAGTGCACAATCTAAATGTTCTGGGTGCTCGTGTGAATGACAGATCAGCTGTGTGGGTGCATGTGTCTGAATGTCTCCATATCTCTGTGTATCTGAGGAGGGGCATTGGAGCATTGACATTTTTTGACAAGAGCATGGCATGTTTTACTGCCGTTTTGGGCAAAGGAAAGTCAACATGAGTGTTTTTATGTGATGGTGGGGTTGGAGTGGGGGTGAGAGGGGGAGAATACTACAGTGGGGCTGACCTGGCTGGGTCTTACTGTAGCATAGAATGGTGTACTCGCATTGAGGTAAAAGGCAACATGATGAGTGTTCTTACATGGGGAGCGCACGTTTCCTTATTTTTAATTGGGTCTTTATTTAACTGGTGTTTAAGGACAAAGGCAACATACATATTCTTACATGGGGAATATAACATGATGTGTGCAACATAATTGTACTTACATGGGGGGATTTGTGTGATGATATGCTATTTATATAGTATTTTGGCCAAAGCTATGTACAGAGAACATATTTACATCAAATATATTACACAGCCGAAGTTTGCACTAATTTAATGAGCTTTATTTATTGCATTTATTGACATCGCCCAAACCCGTAAGTATCATGGCAGTGATACAACTTGGTGAGCAGGGAAAACAGTACAGTACATAGTAAGAGAGGGTTAACAAGGTGCACAAGCAACGTAATAGTACAAGGTCCATAGAGGAGGGTAGAGATCAGGGAGGTCACTTCGAAGTATGTAGGAAAGGCTGAGTTGGCCTTGCCGTGATTTGAACCTAAAAATCACACTCAGTTTACAAGAGCATGTGCTCAACCCATTGAGCTATCTTACTAGCTAGCCAGCAAGAGCATGTCTTCTTTCTGTGGCATTGCAGTTTCTTACTGGTGTTAAGGCCAACGGCAACATAAGTGTTCTTACATTGGGGTGGGGGCATTCGTGCTGCCTGCAAAGATGTTTTTTTTACTGTGGCATGAGATGTTTACTGCCGTTAGGAAGCAAATACAACATGAGTGTTCTTATATGGGGAGTGGGGGATTTGTGTTACCAGCAAGGATATGGCTTTTTTTTCACTGGCATTAAGGCAAAGCCAACAGGAGTATGTTCTTATATGGAGATACTGGCATGTATTGGGAGAGCTAGCATAAACATACGTTGTCATAGTATGGTTACTGCCATTAAGGACAAAGCAAACATGAGTATTTTCCTATGTGGGAATAGTGACATATATAAGTGCACCAGAATGGAGATGTGTGACCACAATCAATATGAAAATGCTTTTTTACACTTGTAGAATACTGGCATGTAGCGCTCAAAATGAAAATGCTCCTATGCATTGTTGGTGGCTTGGCATCTAACGTACTTTGTATGTCATACCCTACAAAACGATTGTAAACTGTGTGGCTTTTTACCTAATTTATCACAGAAACCGTACTGTAAAATACACTATTTTAACCCATTATTTAAAACCTTTTCTCTCAGGGAGAAACCCCCCCCTTGATTGTTTCGCCCTCCCTCTCTACTCTCATTCACTCCTATGCATTTGGCTGGGGGCAGAACAAGTGCCCTTCCTTCCGCAGACTCTTCCTAATGTGGGCCATCCTACATTAGCTCCAGGCCCCACTTGTTACAGAATAATAGCTACGCCTCTGGTGAGTTGGGGGTGAAAGATGGATATAATGGGCCAAAGGAAGGCGTGATAGCTACTCAGACTCCTGGGCTTGGGGAGAGGGCGGTAGGACGGGTGGGTTTGGAGGGAAATCACTAGCGCAATAGGTTTAATGTCCTGTCTTAACAGTTTTCAAAACTGCCATCCAGCCCCGCAAAATGTTGAGGCTGGATCCACCCCTGTGTGGCACCCTGTGTGCCACCCCAACGTTTCCTGTGGCCTCATCAGGCCACCTCTATGAAACATTTCTGGGGGCGCCACTGGACAGTGAAAGATGGCAGATAACACATAACATCCAATGCTGCATTCATTCTCTAAAATATCTGAGTCATGAGCCTCATTACAAATTTGGTGGGGCAGTAAATTCCATCACTACCACTTTTCTGGGTGGTAATCGAATTTTTGCCACTTTTGCAGTGCCACCAAATTATAGGTTTGGCCTTGATGTGGTTGGTGGATTTACCTCCAGGAAAATGCTGAAGACAGATCCTCTTCTTCAAGGTCAGAAATCACAGATTTAAAATGATGGAATTACTGCTCGCTGTCAATCCGGAAAATTTCCCTTGGAGTCTCACCGTCTCCAAAAATGGCCAAATATACCCCCGTTACCGGACTCATAACCCACTGTAAATTTGTGGGACCGAAGGCCTTTAATGTTAATTGAATAAGTAGAAATTCCATTAAAATACCGTAAGATGTCTGCCAAACTCGTAATGAGGCAATATGTTTCACTGAGTGGATAGTAAATGCATGTTCACCATAACAGGTCAGCACTGCCATGACATAGGAACCCGGTAGCTTGGACACAAATATTTTTGAAGAATTGTTCAAGGCTCTGGTAGGTCCTGTGTTATGATTAATGAACATCCAAGTATATTAATTGATTAATTGATAGGTCAGGTCATAAGGATTTTACTGCAAGGATTTCAACAATGCGCAATAAAATATAAGCAAACATTAATTTCTAAAATAATTGAAAGTACATTATATAGCAACAATTACAAACATTCTCAATGTAACAAAGCAAATAGTTTTGACTCTTCCTGACAGTAACAAACAGAAAAGGTGTTACAGGCATGAGGATTAAGTAACTGCCAAGAAACTGGATTTTAATCAAAAGACTTTAATTAAAAGTCTCCATCATATAAAGGAGGGTGATGGTGCAGCCAGATATTTATGACAAGTCAGTTATAAAGAAATTAAATGTACCCAAAGCTGTAAATACCGGGTCAGGTTTGCACTTAGAGTGCACTGCGAAACGTGCAGGGTTAGTTATTTTTAAGGTGGAAAAAAGCACTTGGTTGAAAATGTGACTCATAGGTAGCAGTTCATAACTGACAGAACCCATGCCTGCTGATAATGAATAGTTCAGTGCTCATCCAGGCAGCAGCAGAGAGTACAATGTGCACAATAATACATGTAATTGTCAAAATGTAAGCAGAACACAACTTACAACCAATTACACCAGATGCCCATCCGCCAAATAGAGAGAATGTTGTATTACAACCAAAAGCTGAGTATACGTGTTTTTTTAATTATGCATAGCCTCGACTTGTGTTACGTTATCGTTTCAAAGAATCGAACACGTTTAACTCTTGGTATGTCTTTTTTATTGCCTCTTGTCTGGGAAAGCTTATGAGAATGTTTTATGCTGCATAGAACAACCATCTTCTTGTCCGTTGTGTATACTGGCTTAAGTTTAAATATTATTATACGTCACTGCTAATTATGAAACATGTTGTGTTCTTGGGATTTGAACCGTGCACTGCTGTCATTTCGATGGTCTCCAGGCGTTCCTGATACAACGCCGATTGAACGCTTATGTCCAATGTGATTTTCCAATCAGTGTTAGCAAAATTAATCTTTTTATCCCACTCACTAATTTTACAAAAGGCCCAATTTAGTGGAATTGTTGTTAAAAGCACTTTTGACATTAAAGCTTCTTGTGGGGGAATAACAATTCTTCATATGAGCTGCAGCTGAGAATTGATTGATTGATTGATTGTTTATCTATTATGCGCTTATACACAAGTGTTTCAAAGTGCAAACATGCATGGGAGGGGAAGACATAGGGAAGACAAGACAAACAATCTTACTAGTCATGGTAATTTCAGATTATGCAGGTGAGCAGAAAAGGAAGTGCGTAGGGCCGGGTGGGGGGGGGGTCAATAGAGGCAAGTGTGCCCAGTCCCGTCAGAACATGGGTTAAGTGCAGAGAGATACCACTCTCATGGGTCATAACCGAAGTGCAGTAGTGCTATGGCAAGTGCAAGGCCCGGACAAGTCCAGGAGACTGGCAAGGAAAGCTTGAGACCTGTGAGGTTCTGGAGGTACACCAGGCAGCCAGTCAGCGAAACTGAGCAGAAGCAAAGGAGAGAGAGGGAGAGAGCAGAAAGAGGTGGTTAGCATGGGAGCGGAAGAGAGAAGGAGGAGGTGAAGAGGAAAGACTTGATGAGTTTTCAGAATTTAAGGAGATCTGGCTCAAGATGGACAGAGGCAGGGAGGCTGTTCCAGAGGGAGGCACCTGCAGAGGATAAAGATCTCCCCCAAGCCTTTGCTTGGAAAAGCAGCTCACATGCAGAGAGTTGGAGGAAAACCGGCGGAGGGTTCGGGAAGGTGATTATTTAGGAAGAGAGCACTGCAGATCGTGTGGGCCCAGGCCCCAGAAAGCCTTGTGGACAATGCAAAGGGTCTTGAATTTGATCCTTGCAGCCACAGGGAGCCAGTGAAGGGATTTCAGCGTCGGAGAGATGTGGTCCCTGGGCTTGAGGCCAAGGATACGATTTGCGGTTCTGTTCTGGATGAGTTTAAAAGGACGGAGGGTAGAAGAGGGCAGGTTAAGAAAGAGGCTGTTGCAGTAGTCCAGCCTAGAGAGGACCAGGGGTCTGAAGTATGGTGAGCCTCTGGGGGAAGGTGAGAAAAGGTATAATATTTCTGAGAAGGTGCAGTTGGTAGTGGGACATTTTAGAGATGTCAATGATGTGAGATGAGAAGGAGAGAGTGGAGTCGAAGATGACCCCCAGGTTTTTTGCCTCATTGGTAGGTGGAGGCACAGGGCCAAAGGAGTCCAACCAGAAAGAAAGAGGCAAGGCGGGAACAGGAGTCCCGATGAGGGCAATCTCTTTCTTAATGGCATTGAGGCAGAGTTTATTTGCAGCACACCATTACTATATTGCAGACAGGCAGTCAGGTATGAGTGAGGAAGAGGAAGAGGCTGAGGGTAGCCTGAAGGAGAGCTGCGTGTCATTTGTGTAACACTGAAAGATGCAGGTGAAGGTTGCTATCATACGGGCCTGGGGGGCCATGTAGCCATTGAAATACCAGGGGGATAGGTGAGATCTCTGGGGAACACCGCAAGTAGAGAGAGTGATAGGGGAGAGGGAAGACCCCAATTCCACATTGGATGGGTGGTCGGAGAGAAAGGAGGTTAGCCAAGCTAGGGCCTGATCAGTGATGCCCAGGGTATCACAGAGAAGTGTGTTTAGGCTTTTGTGGTTCACCATATCAAAGGCAGAGGAGAGGTCGAGTAGAATGAGGACAGAGGGAGAGTTAGAATCAAGATTTGAGAGCAGATCTTCACAGGTGTTCAGAAGAGGAGTTTCCGTACCTCTGGATGCTCGAAAGCCAGACTGGTGGTCATGGAAGCAGCCAACAGATTCAGTGTGGATGGGAAGCTGGGATTTAGCCAGCTTCTCTAGGAGTTTGCCCAGGAAAGGAGTGATAGAGATCGGGCGTAAGGCAAAACCACATACATTTCTGCTAAACACGTGAGCATATGGCCCTTAGGAATGTGCATATGGAATGGATGGGTTTACACCAGAGTAATTCTGAGTGAAAATAATGGAACCAACTCAGGAAGATTCAAAGAACTGTTTCATTAACAATGATCTAAAACAGGGTGGTTACAACGACCATCAATGGACATATGCTCAGTCTCTCAATGATCTCTAATCAGAATATGTTTTTTATATGAAAAATACATCAGATTGACGGCATGCTATGTGGCAATAGTGAAAAACCTATCAAGGGTCGGGATTGGTTAAGGGAGACATCTAAGTATACTTTTCTATAGGAGCTAGGATTGTTATTGGCTGTTCGTTATCAGGTGGACAACTCTTCGGCCATGCCGTCTGTCATCAAATTGTCTTTGCACTTGGCCTTGTAGAGTATTCTCATCTTTGAATGCACAGGAGTTAGGGCACTCGCTATCATGTCTGGGACTCCAGGTTTAAACTCTATATCCATCCTTGGCTCACTTGACAGGAGATGATGATCTGGTCCATTTTGCAGGTTTTTAAATGCTCTAAAAGAATTAAAACTTGACATCCTTGTTGTTCTTTCTTGCACCTTAACAAGAGAAAATTCATCCTCTGCACACTCACGCCTTTCCAGAATAGATAGCTGACCTTGGTTGCTTCAGTCTTGACTTCAGGCCAGACAGCCTCGCCATGCAGATCCATGAGCCTATTATTCTTGCTGCAACACAGTTTCCCCTCTCCGCTTCTAGGTTTCTGCCTTACTCAATTCATAATTCCAATGTCCAGGTTCTGTACAATGGCATCTTTGCCTGCATTCTATTCACTACTTATAGTGAGCTTCTTTGATGATTTAATCTGTCTTGTTTCAGCATCTGCACATGTATTGAAGTTCTGTTTTCTTCAACATCTTTTTTATTGCATAGTTTTCTTCTTGTCTACTTTGATAGTTCATTTGACCTCTTGCATGATCATTTGTCCTCTAGGACTCATACCTTATCATAGTTCTTTAACTTGAGGCATTGTGAAGACTTCTTTTTGACATCATCTATTCAACCATTTAACTTCTTTCAAACTCCTTCAGGTTTTTCTCCCTATAGGTTATCATAACGTCAAGGGTACATTTGGAAGGTTGTCTCAATGGGTATTTTCTTTTAAATACTTGCTGCGGTATTGGTATTATGGCTGGTATTAGGCATGGTACAATCTCATGTCTCCAATACAGGGCATGTAAGTGGGCGGGATCTCCTGCAGATGCGCACAGCTGCTCCTCTACATTCCCCCCTCTGGTCGAGTCCTCGACCACCTCTTCAATTCTCTCAGTGTCCATATCTTCGTCACTCACCTGAGAGTGGCCGCTGTTCTGATGTGTTCGTCCACACTCCAGGTCATATAATTACATTGTCCATTTGGGGCACACTAGACCCATCATCCCAGATATTTTTTATGATCTTTTGGATACTAGAACTTCATTCCTTCAGGTGCTACAATGTTGGGCTTTATGTAATCTCTGATTGCATCCTCAGTCAGTTCCTTTGCTTCTGGTTTATCCTTGGCATCAATCATGATCTTCATTCCCACTGATTTCATGGCAGTTTTCTTACATTGTGCATTTATTATCCTTATCATACAGAATCCAAATATGATTATCACTAAAATTGCTCCAAGGAACTTGAATAAGTTTGACATCCAATAAGGAATCCATGAGAACAGGAAGGTGAACCAACTATCATCTTCAATGGCTGATGTCTTGTCCACCATTTTTATGTGTAAATCCGTCAGCATTGATATGGCCTCTGTCAATGTCTGATTCTCTTGGTCGTGTGATGGTATGTGTGTGGAACACGATGGCCTGATCCTGCTGCAAACATCTCCTTCCTTAGCTTTGATCTTGTTGAGGACATACCTGTTCTGGAGGGTCATCAGCATTATGACTCTCAATTCTTCTTTTATCGCGTGAAATCCCTTTATGGTGGCATTGTTTGTTTGCATACCTCCCATCAGGTGATTTGTAACCACCTGGTGTTTAGAACAGTCTGAACCCCAGGCATGAACATAGATGTGACCAACACTGCAGTTTTACTGAACAATGCATGTTCATCAGGAATATCATCAAAAACTGCTTTTGATTTTGCTGAGAAGTAATTTGGTCTCTTTCTTCACCAGAGTTCTATTGACCTTCTTCTTCTCAGGTGATCATCTAATTTTGGGAACTCTTTAATCTTCAGGTCACATTGTGAGATTACCAATGTTGGAACATGGATGTATACCAGAGAGCACACTCCACCCCAATTCCTGGGTAATTTCATATATGCTCTAAGATCCGCTGGCCCAATACTGATCCATTAGGATAGCTGTCCCTCTCCTTTTTCCTGGAACGTCTATGGTGTTTTTACACCCCCTATTATGTCTGACATAATTCATTCCCTTGCTTTGAAAGCAGATGGTCACATTTATTAATGGAACTACGGATACTGTCCCAGCTTAATCCTCCACCCATGTAAGTAGTTTAGAGTATTTAGACCAAGACTTCAAGCACTCATCGTTCACGTTCTGCACTGCTTGTACTGCTCTTTTCTTATTAGAGGAGCTGCACATGACATCATTCCATCTTCCCATCCTCTACTGGTGTGTACTCACCCATTGATCAGCAGCAGTGACTGTTCCCAGCATCCAGGCATTCCAGTCTTCTCCGTCATGTCAGAACAGTTCATTCTCCTCATTTCTTCAAAGATCCCGTGTCCTGGCCTTCAGCAGGATATACGAGCATCCTGTCTGTCCAACAAGGTTCATTCTCCATTTGTATTGTTTTGATAAAATCATCTTGCATAGAAACAATTGTCTTGCTCTCTATCGCAATGTCACCAAGATCCATTGGAACTGTCCTCTAGTAGTACGTGCTGCTAGATGACTGAGTAATTTCGCATCTTGCGCCGGCATCTCTTTTGAAATGAAGGTTTTGGCAATATTCGTGGAATAGGGGATGAGAGAGCAGACATAGCAATTCTCATAAAATGCTCTTTCCCCCACCTTTTTCATGTGCTGATACCACATATTCCCCAGGTGAGCTGCGTTGTCAAGGTAAGTATTTATCCCCTGATTACCTTCTTCTGAATCTCTCTTATTTTGTTTAACATGTCATAGAGATTAAAAAAATTATCATCATTTGTACCTGCACTGGGAAGAATCATAGATGATCTTTTCTCAATTCTAGCAGTAGGAAAATAGATTTCCAGAAATGTTAGATACAGAAAGATAAAAAGAATACACATGCATATGTATATAACGTATAAAAGTCTAGAGAACCATTTGTTCTGTCATCCTAACACTTGCTGATCTAGTGCTCTCTCTGTAATCACATTACCCACTTCTCACATCATTTTTACTGCAAGTATACAATTTCACATCTGTAATTGTACAAATTTCTCAATGATCACTGGACCATTCTTGGGATCATGTTAAAAGGTGTGAAAATGATGGTCTCTCCTAACAAGGGCAGGGTAAGATTGAAGTATGAACACAAAAATAGCACCCGCAAGACTACTGCCAACAGGTACCACATATTTATCAATTAAAACAGTTGTTCTCCACAAAATGAATTTCTAAGCAAGAACTGATGTTTAGACATAATACTGATGTATTATTAATTTCTTCAATACATTTCTATAAGTTCCTTTCAGCCTCTGGAATTCCTCTGCAAGTATTTGCACTTCCTTCTAAAATATATAAGGAGTGCCCATTAAATTCCAGTCCAAAAGAAATATGTGCTAATTACTTGCTGCTTTATCGTCCTTCTTCTTGGTCATCGATTGAGTCTGCCACATGGAAATTCTTCTTCTTGTCTTGCTTCTAGATCAACAACCATGGGAGGGATGGTTTCACCTTTACAAACCGTCATGTCACCTAGATACAGCCATGCTTGTCTTCCTGATGCCTTAACTAAAGAAGGGGAGACATCATCAACAACAAGGGGGCCATTGAACCTAGGTGTGTGCCACCTTCTAAGAAAATTTGTTATATGAATCAGGTCCCCAACATATAACTTTGGTGTTGGCAATAGTTCACTTGGATTGGTCGCTGGATTGTCCACTTCCCCCAATGCTAGACCTCTCCCTACAATGCTAGACTTTATCTGAAATGAAATAAATACTGGTAGACCAACATGTCAAACAATGGTGCATTTCATCACCTAAAGTCTTTGCTACACTCTAGGCATCACTCCTGACCCCATTTGGAGGTGTAAGAGGCATTTTCATACAATGCCCTGTCACTAATTTGGTGATCCTCTCTTTGAGAAGGCCGTTGAGTCTCTCGGATATTTTGTTTGCTTGTGGGTGATCCACAGAAGAAAATGTGTGATTTATACTCAGTAGAAGTCCTATTTGTTTGACTAGTTCTTGGACAAAATGTGTCCCATTATCAGATCTTAGTATTTCACACACACCCCACCTTGGGAAGACTTTGCACACTAGAAACTATGCTGTGCAAGTGCCATCACAGTGTGCACATAGACCAGCTTCGATCCACCTAGAGAAGTGACACACCACCACTATTAAATATCTGTAACCATTACATGTATGCAGCATATCCACATAGTCGATATGTAAATGCTGAAATAGACCATTCAGTCGAGGTATTACTCCTCTAATTGTTCTTAGTGTATGCCCAGTAGTAAACTTTTGACACCCAATGTAATTCACCATGAACTGTGCAACCTGTTCCAGTAAATTAGGAACAAACCAGTCTTCTGCAATAGTGGCAGCAAGACTTTCTCTGGTTATATTTGCAGTTTAATGCAGTTGTTCAAGTGCAACTTTTAATAGTGCTTTTGGCATTACTGGCTTTCCAGTGCTTTCCATTCACCATAAAGCTTCTGTGGAGGATAAAGAACACCCCCTTCGCTTCCATAGCTCTTGCCGTTCCTGTATTGCTCTTCCCTGAATCTCCCTTAATTGGCTAATTGACAGCATATTAAACCCTTCTCATACTAACATGGTTCTAGTTAAACTTTCTTTAATATCTTCAGTATCAAAACACGAAATATCTGAAGAATATGCAACCCTTTTGGCTTCTATGTCTGCGGTTTCGATCCTGTGAGAGATGAAGTCTGTCAGTTTAGTATAGGATGTGCATTTTATGACTGCTATGGCCACTGGGAGTTGTAGTGCCTTAATCAGCCTGTCCAATAAGGACGCATGTTGTACTGGAGAGCCGTCTGCGTGGAGATAGCCCCTCCTCTTTCAATGTGACACACCTGCATGTACGGTTGATGTCACACCTTCCTCCCTGAAGGAGCTGGAGCTCCTCTTCACACACTGCTGGAACAGTCCCAGCTAATGGAGAACCTTGGCAGCAACATCCTACAGTAAGGTAAGCCTAAAGGCTTAATCTGCTGCCTTACTTCCTAAAAATCGAATCCTGCTGCCTGCCGCTGAAATTTGCAGAATCTTGATGCTGTGATCCCACAATTCGCCTACAAGAATATATTATATGTGGTCATCAACTCTTCTGCGTTCTGCAACCTTTGTTGATAGTGAACCTCCATTGCCATCCACAAGGTTTCACTATTCCGAGATGGCCGCCCGCTGAATTTGATGTAACCCAGCACCTTGTTTCCCTGTGCTGACCTCCATGTGGCCACTGATTGGCTGCCGTCCCGTTTTTGAGGACCAATAGGATCCAGGAGGCGTGAGCCGGCCCTTCCCACGAAGGCACGACCCACCAAGGTTCCCTGTCGCTAGCCTGTCCACAGCCTTCCTCGCCGTTTGCCTGGACTGCATGCCCAACTTACCTGTGCAACCCTTGCAATCATCTGAACTTTTCGGCATGGTGCTGACCACAATCATGGACTCTGCACGGTCCGCTACACGGTCCTGACACAGTAAGACTGCCCTGCGCTTTTAACTTTTCTTGTTCGCAGCCACACTATATGCATTGTGCTTCTGTATTACGTGCACACACAACTAAACTGCCTCGCCTGCTAATCACGCATAGCTGTATAATCGCTTCCCGTGAGCGCAGACCCATCCGCGGCACAAGCCTGTACAACTGCCTTATCCCCAGCGTGTACTGTTTGCTGCCCCACCATCTCCAACACGTGTAGCTACGGCACTCATACAAACGCCTTCATGTGCAATCTGTCCTCACTGTCTCACTAATCATTGCCTCCCGCCCGCAACCATTATACCGACTTTTGTTGTAACATTGTCGTTCCTGCAATTACAATGCACCACTTCGAATCGGCTTTACGCACGCCTAGCGAGCGCGTCATTGCCCACATTCACCATGCTGTCTCTGCTGCACTGTCTCTGATTGGCCATTATAACGCACTGGCGATCTCCAGCTGCATGCACGCGGTGTATACTCAAGCAGGATATTCACTCTAAACGGTACTTGTGTGACCCCACCCAAAGCTGTCCCCAGGCCAGCCACTGCTTTACAATCTTATTTGGTCTTCCTAAACCTTTCCTCATCTCTCGCTTGCAAATCTCATGATATACTGCAGCCCGACTTGTGCCCCATATATGCTATAATGCCCCCTGCCAGATTTGCTCACATGCACTGCTAGCCTGAGTGTATCTGCAGTGCCTAACTTGTTGTGCCACACATTTGATTTATGCCCATGTACGCCACAGTGCTCTCTGCCAGATATGCCCACATGCACTGCTAGCCGGAGTGTATCTGCATTGCCCAACCCAGAGGCTGCCCATGCATATTGGCTCATTAGTCCTACATGGCATTTGAGTGTCGCCTATTGCTTTTGAGTCAACTGTCACTATTCTGAATCTGTGTCACACATTGCATTTGAGTGTCACCCACTGCATTCGAGTCAACTGTCACTATTCTGAATCTGTGTCACCCATTGCATTTGAATGTCGCCCACTGCATTTGAGCCAACTGTTGTACTTCATACCTAGGTGCTGCCCCATTGCATTTGGATTTAAGTCTAATGCTTCTACCCTGAACCTAGTTGTTGCCCCATTGGATTTGAGTCAACTGTCTCTGTTCACATTAGCACTAAGTATTTAGGTGACTCCTGCTACCAAATTGCTCCTTGATGCATTGTGCCTTGTACTTGTTGCCACTTACTACTAATGTGGTACTCTATATAGGCCTCCTTTATATAACTATGTATCTACCAGCTATTTACACAGTCCTACTGAGGACCATCCTACATCTACTCATCATGCTAGATGTTAACCTACCTAACATCCTGCCTCCTTTGACATTGGTAATACATATGAACTGTAACTTTCCTGGTAACTCTCCTGGCCAACTCCAATATCCTAGACATGGATCCCCCGAGACAGCCACCTCGGTATCACTTCCATGTGATACACTTAGTAGAAACCTTAGACTCCGTGCCAGACTAACTAAACTGTATGAACCTCCCCGTAGGTCTCTTCCCCCCTTTCAACACCAAAACCAACTTCCAGCAGATCTGTAGTCCTCGATATATTGGACCACTTCCTCTACCCAATTCCAATACCTGCCCAACTCAGAACAATAAGCCCATTACACCTAATACACCCACCACTCCATCCCCCAAAGCCACAGAGGTATCTAAAACCCCAACTATCGTTTGAGCACTCCTGAATGTGAGATCGCCTGTTGCCCATGCCCTAGACATTGCCGACTTAATCTCAGAAGGCAACCTTGACTTTCTCGCTATTACAGAGACGTGGCTACACAAAGCAGCAGGACCCTCGCTCATGCTAGCCATCCCGGACGGCTATACGATAATCAGAAATGACTGAGTAGGTGCAAGAGGTGGCGGCATCGCCATAATCTCCAAAACGAGCCTCTCACTCAGACTAGTACCCACCCAATCGATCCAATCTTGTGAGACCTGCTAAACTCCACATAAATAATAATCAAGCTCTCACCATCCACCTTTTATATAGACCCCCAGGTACCCTAGGCACCTTTGAAGAGGATCTCCACAACCTTCTCACTAATAACCTCAAACCTTGTTCTCAACTAATCCTCCTTGGGGACTTTAACTTAGGTTTCCATGACACCACTGATACTAATGCTACAGTGGTAGCCAACACTATTCACGCACTAGGCCTAACTCAAAGAGTTGACAAGCCTACGCACCTGAAGGGAAGAACGTTAGATTGGATAGCTGACTGCAACTGCTCAGCCACTATTTTATCCATAAAACCCCTACCTTGGACAGACCATTCTTTAGTGTGCTTTAATTTAGCCCCAGCACCCTAGTACAAGAATTCAATAATACCATGCTCGTCACCCTAGATAAACTGGCACCTCTCAAACTCAGATCAAGCAAAACCAAAAGCTCACCTAAACAAATGCTTTACTCCACAGCTAAGAGACTTACGCATCCTGAAATGAAAAAGTGAAACTACCTGGAGGCTCTGCCCCTCAGTAGATAACAAAGCCAAACTAACTTCTCTCTCCTCACTCTACAAAAAAGAAGTTTGCCAGGCAAAACGTAACTCGTATGATGATCGCATAGCCAACTCCAACTCCAGTATGAAAGAGCTTTTTTCTATTCTAAAGGAACTTGAGTCTCCTATCGCCACACCGGACGCCTGCACCAAGGACAAACCTTGGTGCACAGATATCCAGCAAGCCCTAAAAAATAAAATTATCACTCTTCAAAATAAAATCTGGAAAAAAAGAAGTACTTAAAATTCAGGATTCGCCTAAAATGCCCAACACCAATAATTTATTGGGGCACAGTAATTGCTTCCACTTCTCAGTGCCCAGCACAGTTAATAAAAGACGCTGCCAGAGAATTATCGCCTTTTATCACTAAGCTGATTAACACCTCCTTTGCCTCAGCTACAATCCCTGCCAACCTTAAACAGTCTTGGGTACTCCCCCTCCTTAAAAAGAAGACATTAGACCCCCTCATCCCTACTAATTACCGCCCCATTACTACGGTACCGTTTCTTCTCAAGATTCTGGACAAAGCTGCTTATAACCAAATTCAAAAGCATCTAGAACTACACAACCTCCTAGGAGAGAGACAATCGGGCTTCCATCCCTTACATGGAACTGAAACTGCCCTTATTGACTTGAAATCCCAAATCGACGAGCTGAGAGACAAAGGGAGAACAGTACTCTTGCTACTCTTGGACCTCTCAGCCGCCTTTGATTTGGTGGATCATAAAGTCCTTTGTAGTCACCTGGATTCTGCCGCCCATTTCTCCCCGGAAGCCATCAATGGATTGAGTCATTTCTGAGTGAAAGAACAATGAGAGTCTTCTCCCCCTCAGCAGCGGCAGATCCCACCCCTATCTCATGCGGTGTCCCCCAGGGCTCCTGCGTCTCCCCAACTCTATACAATATCTTCACCAAGCCTTTGTTTGATGATTTGGACCATCTAGGTATCACCTACACTAATTATGCAGATGATACACAGATCCTCCTCCCACTTTCTGGGGATCATGCCAAAGACACGGAATTGGTGAACAAGGTATATCTTGTCATCCAGGCATGGATGGCCACTCATGGCCTCTGTCTGAACGATGACAAGACAGAGTTGATTATCCTGGGCACCCAAGCTAATATCAAAAAACTAGGTCAGGAATTTTCCTCATTTAACATAGACGGGAATATCATCCAAGTGTCCAAGGATGTAAAAACCCTGGGATTCTATCTTGATTCTACCCTATCCCTTGATAAACAGCTAAAATCCCTTGCCTCCTCCACGGCTTACACTTGCAAATTGATAAGAGCCGGTAAACCGTTCCTTTCAAATAAGAGCTGCTTAATCCTGGCTAGAGCCTTAATAATCTCTAGAATTGACTCCTGCAACGCTCTTAACTCCGGAGCGAATAAAACTATAACTCACAGACTACAGATATTACAAAATAATGCCCTGAGAGCAGCACTAGGCATAAACAAAGGATCCCATATCTCTGCCTCCAGACGCTATCACAACTGGTTGACCACTGAGAACAAAATAACACTTAAGATGTTATCCCTGACCCACAAAGCCCTTAATTATTCTGCCCCAAGATATCTGATTGACAAATTCCACAGGAGAACATCCCTCAGACCGACCAGAGCTGTAAATTCTAATTGCCTGACAATACCGAACTTTAGACTCAAAACTATCGGAGGAAATAGCTTTCCGGTAAAGGCCGCAAAAATCTGAAACTCACTACCACAAGACATGAGAGTGGACTTTCCCTACCCTCGCTTTAGAAAAAATGTCATCCAATTCCTCACCTCGACTGACCTCAGCTGACCTTAGTTGAACTATGTCACCTACAACCTTGATTGTCCTCACTTTGAACTTTGTATATTTTGTAATTATCTGTGTTCCATGACCTTACGGTTTTTTCTACTGTACATTTTGCCATGATGTAACCTGTAAGTTGATTGACCTTTCTTGAATTTTGTATATTTTGAAATTATCTGTGTTCCAGGGACCTTATTGTACTTTATACTGTACGTTATGCTATGATGTAACCTGTAAGCTTTGCATTTTCTTGCCACTGCGCCCTGCTACCCTTGGGTCTGGCGCGCATAAAAAGTGAATAAACAAACAAACAAACATAGGTGGAGTCACTGTACACCGTCACTTCCTGTCCTTCATGTGTCTCGACTGCAGCAATAAGTGCTACTAATTCTGCTGCTTGCACTGAAAAGTGAGACGGTAGTCTTGTACTTGCAACTACTTCAAATTCCCCATTTAGTCTGTGTCTTACCACAGTGGACCATGAATGTCTATCCCACTAGTCTGGTCAATTTTCAAAGAACCGTCAATAAAAATAATCTTTCCTCCCACCAAATCATTCTCTTTCACACAGGGTATTTCATCTTAAAATACAACATAATTTGCACAGTCATGCACATGATCACCTTCTTTTACAGGTTCAGCCACAAATGTGGCTGGGTTCACCATTTTACAGCTGAAAATTTAATTTGTTGGATTGGAGATCATTACTTTATAAGATGAAGCTCTTTGGGATAATAACGTGCCATTGGGTTTCTCTAAAATGGCAAATAAGGCATGTAAAGAGTCATAGAACAGCCCATGACAATAGTTGGACTTCTCAATTGCAAATGTGGCAGCCAGGAAAGATTGTTCACAGGGGAAGTGTCCTCACATAACTGGGTCTAAGATCCCACTGTAATATGCCAAAGTTTTGTACCCCAATGTTGTCCTTTGTGTAAGCACTGCTGTCATGACTGGCCTATTCGTTTGTGAAAATAAATACAATTCCTTGACATAGTTGGGAATCCTTAAAACTGGAGCTGTACAAATTGCTCTTTTCAACTCCTCAAATCCTTCCTCCATTTCTTCAGTCCACTCTATCTTTTCCTTACCAACTTGTGTTTTCTTTAACGCTTGCAAAAGTGGCTTGGTATATGTGCTGTAATCAAAAACCCGGGCTCTGCAGGAAGTCACAAATCCAGAAACTGCTGCATCTGTCTCACTGTGTTTGGTTTCGGTGTCTTTATAATTGACTCAGCCCTTTCGGGTGTCACTTTCTTCCCCTCATGTGAAGTTAACTGACCTATGTACAACACTGTCCTGGCCATACTGTAATTTCTCTGTGTCCACCTTATATCCTTTGTCTGCTAAAATAGTCATTAGTTGGACAGAGTCTTGTCTACTCTCATCCTCTGTTGTACTGCAAATCAATATGCCATCTTTGTACTGTATCACCACACTCTTAAGATCGATATTGCCTAGAACCAGCTATAGGACCCTGTTAAAGATTGAGGGACACATCCAGTACCCTTGAGGAAAATGAGTATGTTTTAGTCTTTTTTGTCTAAACATAAAGAAAGTCAGGTTGTGTGAGTCCTTATGCAACGGAATCGAGAAAAATGCATTTTTCAAATCGTTCACCGTGAACTACTGAGCTTCGGATGCGATGCTGCACAACATTGTCACAGGATTAGGAACTAAAGGAACTCTGCCTCTGCAATCTGGTTAAGAGGTTGCAAATCCTGGATAAATCTGAACAAACCCCCTTTAGATTTGGTAATAGGATACACTGCAGTATTGCGTGATGAATCTGATGGCACTGGGATCCCCTAATTCATAAGTGCTGAAACAGTCTGAAATATTCCTTCATCGGCTTCTTAGGACATGGGGTGGTGTTTTGCTTGGGTAAAATTGCTGCTGATTTAAGCTTTATTTTAACCTCCCCTATGCCCTTCAATAAACCTACGTTATAGGGGCCTGTGCTCCATAGGACACTTGGCACCTTTTTGAGGTCTTCCTGGAAAAATGCTGGTCTTTGCCGCATTATCACCATTTGCGGTGGGATTTCTCTTTTCTCAATTCTTATCCAGTATTTGATGCTCATAAAGAACACCACTTCCTCAGCGATAAGTTCATCCCTGAACATACCTTCATCTGTTATGTCAGTCAATCTGTACCCCTCTTCAAGAACTATCACTCTTCTCCATTATCTACCTTTGTCATCTACCTCTTCAAGCATTGCTATCTCACCTCGTTTTATAGCTGCTTCCAAAGCTATAGGAATAGTCTGTCCATCTTCCTCATCCATTGGTATTCGTGGTCTAAATAAAAACTCTTCAGGTATCCTTATAAGCTTGCCTACCAGCCCAGGCAGCCATTTCAACAAAATACTTACTTCATATAGAAAGACTTCCAGATCTACCGGGACTCCTCGGAGAGCAACTTGCCCTGTGAACGCCACTATGAACTCTCCCACGTTTAAATATTCTAATCCTGGAGTGGGGCACACTATTCCTTGATCAGTAAATGAAATCGTCATGTTAGGTTTTGTCATTACATCTCTTCCCAAAATGTTAACTGATGTCTGTCGTGAATATAACAAAGGAACAGACATGTGACATTCCCCTATGGAGACTGGTAATTTATCACCAAAAGCTCCAGAGAACCATGAGCATTCATGGCAATTCCTGACATTGGATATTTTCCCTCCTATATACACAAACGATTTGCCCCAGTGTCTACAAGAAAAGAAAAGGATGTGCCCCCTATCATCACATTGACTCTGGTTCCTCTTGGGTGTCTGGTGTCAGAGATAGTACTGAACACATCAAGTCACCCTGTGAGCTGTCCTATTGCGGGTACAAGCTCATCCCTGTTCCTGTGAAAGGATTTCCCGCTACCTCAGTGACACCTCCTATTCTAGGCGTCAATAATTGTCCTGTATTCGCATATTGTTGTATCTGCATGGGTGCCTGTTGTGACTGCCCCTGCGGTGGGTATATTTGTACTTGTCCTGCTGTGGTACCTACTATACTTGGGGCACCTGTGCCTGATAAGATGTGTGATCCTGGGCAAAGTCCTCTCTTGTTTGTGTGCTTTATGGTGGTGGATAGGCTGTCCCCCATCTTGAAAACTGTCCATTTTGTACACTCCCTCGGCTCCTGCATACGTGTTAAATGTGCCCTGTTATTGCACAATTCCAACACACTGGGGGTGGCCTCTGGCAAACCCTCCTTGGTTATTTCCTCCATGAGCACTCTGCCTCTCATTCTGTGTGTTTTGAAATCCACCTTGGTTGTTCTAAAATCCACCTCCTCTTCCCCTAAAGCGCATACCTCTGCCTCGTCGAGAATACCCGTACTCACCTTGATCCATCAGGCATGAATTATTTGCCTGCAATGTACCTATTGCTTCCTGCATTCCCATTCCTTCTCTGCTTGTCAATACCGCCCCTGTTATGGCAATTTTTTTCTGAACTAATTTGGCTTTCTCAACTTTTCTATTTTCATCCTTCTTTTTGTTCTTCTCTTGTAATAACTGACAGTGAAGTACTATAGTCTACTTTATCACAGCCCATGGATTTGCTTCCATCCCCACTTGTTTTTTTTTCTGTCTTTGCACTGGTTCGGGTAACCCCTGACATAAAATATGATAAAATAGTGTCACTGTCTTTCCTACGGCTCACGAGTTTCAAGCTACAATTTCTCCTGAATATCCAGAATATAAGCAATAGGGTCTTCATTTTCCTTCATTTTACGTGTCATAATTGCACCCATATCCGATGTGTCAAGATACTGTACCCTGAGAGCCCTCCAAACATCTGCCCTGCAATTATTAAATGGCACTCCATCATGCATTGTGTTCTACACAGTCACACTTGAGTACCCCGCTCTCCTCCATATGTCATCAGCCCACTCCCCAAGAATGGCTGCCAGGAGACCTTTTATGTCTCCTATGGCCAGCGTGTTTCCTCCTGTTATTTTCTCTAATTAGTATGTACATTTCCCAGCACATGATGTCAAACTAGGGAGTTTGCCTTTTAAGTTATCCTTCTCCATCTGTGGCCATGGAACATATAGTGGTCTTGCTCCCCCTTCTCTAACCAGGGGAACTCTGTGAAACCCATCCCATAGTCGGATCCCACTATTAGTCCATAAATGGCCGGGGTAATCGTCCCTATCTGTCTTCTTGCTGGTAGCAACCTAAACCTGCACACATATGATGGAGACTCTCCATTTTCACTATATGATCAAATTTGGGGAAGCTCAGGATATGCTATGGGGTCTGGCATTCTTTCTTTAGGTTGTTCCAGATCAGACCATCTAACTTCTTTATCCACCTGTTGGCTTTGCAGGGGGGCACACACACCCTCTCCTTCTGCCTCACAACCTGACTTTCTTTCCTCATCTGACATTTCTAGACCCAACTAGTGTGACTATCATCCCCCTCGCCTCTATCTAGATTTAAACTACTCAAAGACAGTGCTTGGCGTTCATCTCTAAGCATATTTTCCTCCTCAATTCATGGTTGAGGTACCGGAGACTGATTATCGCTCCCTCGAGTTCCATACTCACTTTCCTGTCTGAATTGCTGATAGACCTTATCGATCCTTTCTCCAATGCTTTTCACGTTATCTTTCTTCTTCTAGCGCTAGGTGTTTCTGGTGTTATCTCCTTTATCGGGAGAATCTCTCTCACTCTATCCCATTGTATTTCTGTGCTCTGCCTCATTTGTTCCTTAAGGATGAGACTGGCATCAAGACCTCAGTGTGCCCTATTCAAGTCTCCATTGACTGTCTATACTTACCAGATCATTAAATAAAACTTCTATATCAACTCAAATCACCACATTTAGTGATTTAAAACAACAAATACGAGCAAGCACCATCAATCAACGCTCAATCCTCTTTCATTCCTGTGACCTATCAATCTTTTGATTGGCGCCAATCGTTTATTTCACCTTTACTACAAACACTGTTACTTCAAACTTTTCAAAGTTCTATTACTTCTTGATATTTTTTCACAAGAAATAATACTTGAAATAACCACACATTACACATTAATAACCCATATGATCACCTTCCCTTCATTACTAACCATTTATAATAAGGTGTATACTTCTCCCGCCTCTACTTATTTTACCCTATAGAGGGTTAGACATCACCTTTCATGGTCCCGACTGTGTGTTTTCTATTTATCACTAAGGATTTCCAGGCACTATCTTTATCTACACGAAATGTCCGGTTACTCAAAATATCACAATCCCACCCCTTTATATTGCCATTTCCCTTAGTCTACTTACATTCATTAATCGACTCGAGGCCTTCGGTATTGACTCCTCCTTCAATTCGACCACTTAGCCTTCCGTCCGCAGTGTGTCCATGGAAACCGAGCAGGGAGTTCTTCAAAGAGTGACCTTCCCACCGTCTCCATTCTTCTTGCAAGTTTATTTGTATCGGCTGCTCTCCACAGGAAACTGTGCAATCTTCCAGCTAATGACAGAGGATGCCTGATCATCTGAAATTCTGGATCCGAAATGGTTTGGATCTTGGAATCATCCTCTGCTACCACCTGAGCATATGGCCTTAGGAACGTGCATATGGAATGGATGAGATTACGCCAGAGTAATTCTGAGTCCAAATAACGGAACCAACTCAGCAGGATGGCAAAGTACTGTTGTATTTCTAATGATCTGAAACAGGGAGCTTACAACAAACATCAACATATGTACGCCCAGTCTCTCAATGATCTCTATACAGAATATGGTTTTAAAATGAAAAATACATCAGAGTGACGTCATATTACGTGACAATAGTCAACAAACCTGTCAAGGGTCGGGCTTGGTTAAGGGAGACATCTAAGTATACTTTTTTATAGGAGCTAGGATTGTTATTGGCTCTTCGTTATCAGGTGGACAACTTATGCCTACCTCTAAAAATATGTTATTTGAGAAACATTAGATACACAGTTTCTCATTGGTCTTCATACTATAAGGTCCTTCATTATATGGACTAATGGTTCATTTAGCAGCACATAAGCCCAGACCCATGTGCAAGGAGATAGGGCATGAAACTACCTCACCACCCAATTAGCACATGCCATCTGCCATGAAATTGTCTTTGTACTTGGCCTTGTAGAGTATTATCATCTTTGGGAATGCACAGGAGTGAAGGCACTCGCTATCGTGTTTGGGATTCCGAGTTCAAACTCTATTTGCATCCTTGGCTCACATGACAGCAGACCACGATCTGGTTTATTTTGCAGGTTTTTAAATGCTCTAAATGAATTAAAACTTTGTCCTGGGTATCACTGATCAGGCCTTGGCTTGGCTGACCTCCTTGCTCTCCGACTGACCCTCCCAGGTCCAACTTGGGTCCTTCCTCTCCTCTATCTCTTTCTCTACATGTGGGTTTCCCCAGGGGTCTAACCTCTCTCCCTGGCTTTTCAACCAAAACCTGGCACTTCTTGCCCACCTCATTGCCGCTCTCTGCCCCAAATTTCAGTTCTATGCAAATGACACTCAACTCATGTTCAGGCTTCCTTCTGCCACCTCTTCTCCTTCTATCTTCTCTGAATGTATGTCCACCATCCAGGAGTGGTGTGCCGCCAATGATCTCTGCCTTAATGCCAGTAAAACCGAGATTCTCCTCATAGGCACACCTGCTCCCTCCTTTCCTGTGACTCTCTGGGTGGCCTCTCTTGGCCCTCTTCCTGCTCCCACCTGTGAGGCTAAAACCCTCAGAGTCATCTTCGACTCCACCCTTTCCTTCTTTCCATATATGTCCGATGTCTCTAAGAAGTCACACTACCAGCTGCACCTCCTCAGAGGCATTTGAGACAACCCTACATTCGGTAGGGTTGTCTCAAATGGTATCTTCTTTTAAATACTCTCTGCGGTATTGGTATTATGGCTGGTGTTAAGCACAGCATGATTTCATGTCTCCAATACATGGGATGTAGGGGGGCGGGATCTCCTAGAGATGCACACAGCTGCTCCTCTACACACGATCGGTCTGCAGCATAAAATTGTCATGGACACCAATGAAAAAGTGGTCCACCGTTGCAAATGGCAATGCATTCCTTTTGTGCCAGGCTGTTTGAATAGTACCCAAGGTAGAGTTTAAAAAAAATAAAATGTGATGCAAATTGTGCATTTTAAAGATATTTATTCAGCAACACTGATCAACACTACTAGCCACATAGTGAAGTAATTCATCAGACTGGGCCACTTTGACCAAACAAATTGGCCCACACCAGCATTTTGCATGTTTGGATTGGTATTGCCCTATTGCCCAATAGGCCAATCTGAGCCTGCAGTTAAAACATCACTTTTGGGCTATTTTATTTTAGTTATGGCAACTAGTGTACTTCGTAGAAAATGTGGACATTTTCCTCTCCTGAAACAGTAACTTCATTAACACATCTCAACACTATTTTGCCCGAAAATATCACTAATACCTGGCTGATAAAGCCATGTAAGTTCTTGACTATCATTTTGCAATTATGTTTCTAGTTTTTATAAAACAAGGGTCAAAGTGTCTTCACGTGCATGCCCAGTCAACAACCTGCATGACCATACCATTCTCAAGTACATGAACATTGTGGCATGCATCATAAGCAGAACTTTATGGACTAAAAGTTAGAACACTTGCTAGAGGTAAAGCAAGCATACACGAATGCTGGGTTTGTGCCTTATCAGTTATGCTCTCCTTTTAATGTTTTCTTCCAGCTATGGTCAGATCATTTTATCGGGCAGTTCTCTTTTGATGTTAGCAAGGCTAGGGACAGCCCCCATCCCAGGTAGCATGCTGTTGCTATGTAATCCTCAAGAACTGTTGTATAATTCAGGGCAGGTTCTAATGGGGGCCCTCTAATCCATTGACCCGATTTGAAATGTGATGCTTTCTTCTCACAGGGAGTGTCCATTAAGGATGCCACCTGCACTAAATATGTACCTCTCTTACTGCAGACAATAAGGAAAATAAGGTAAGCAATGGCATTCCCATACCTTAGCTGTGTTATGAACAAAATACAGGGCAATGGAAAGGAAACAGAGGAAATCCAGATCTCCAGACCCGGTCGTCATTGCTAAAATGGCTTTGAAAGAATCTAAGGGGCAATTTTCAAAGTAAACTGATTTTTTGCATAAAATGATTGAGTCAGTTAATAATCGTCCTAGAGAACTCTTTTCTGTTATCATCAATTTCTCTCACCCTAGCAGTACCTCTTCCTCCACTGAACCCTCAATCAACCAAGCTAAGGCATTTAATTAGTTCCTTCTAACAAAATCAATATTATTCAAGAGGAGTATGGTCAAAATAGACTGACGGTTTTGAATCGAAATATTAGTTCACCTTCATATGTTACTGAGTCTGAAGGTGATGCACATCAGTACTCTGTTCAGTTTTAAAATGGTCCCAGATTACTATATTTGGAATCTGATGAGGACATTCAAGGCCACTAATGATCTACTATTTTAACTGCAAGTGTGTACAAGGCAACATTTGGCGAGACGAGATCACCCCTTTTATGACCTTGTTTGTTAATGTATCCCTTTCACAAGTTTTTCTAAACTTAAAAACTCTATAATAATGCAGCTGTTGAAGAAACCCAATCTGAACCCAAAAGACCTACAGAATTATCGCCCAGTGGCAGGACTTAAAGTTCTACAAAAAGTTGTTACAATACAGCTTCAGGACCATGTAGAAAGGTTTTCTTGATTAGACCCTTACCCATCTGGGTTCTGGCTGCAATGTTGCCACAGAATAGTGGTCTAGAATTAACTCCTTTGGCTATCAGATGAGAGTGAAATGTCCCTACTAGTGATATTAGATCTGTCTGCCGCATTTGATTCCATAGACCATAGTATTATTTCTATCTGAACGCTGGCAGACGTTGCACCTGGGGGATCTGTCAGACTCTCTCCCCTAGGGTTGTGGTGTACCCCAGGGTTTTTCCCTTTCACCTCTGCTGTTCAATCTATTAATGCAACCCATAAGTGACATCTTGAGGAATCATGCAGTAGACTTTCAATCCTATGCCGATGATACCCACATTTTCTTAAAGCTTGTTCATTTCGTGTCTTAAAGCTTGTTCATTTCGTGTCTTAAAGCTTGTTCATTTCGTGTCTTAAACAGGGGCGCCTCCAATGGGTGGCCAGGGGGGGGCCATGGCCACCCTTATAAAAATGCTGGCCCCCCATCGGCCACCCCATGAAAAAGCAAAAAAATACACTTTTTTTTCTTCCCCTCTGAACTGTGCATGGACAATAATCACATGTGCAGTTCAGTGTGAACACATTTTTTTGTTTGTTGCCGCAGCTCACCACCCGCGATGGACTGGATCAAGCCACGTATGATGGTGGCCCTACCCCCATTGATCGCACAATAAAGACAGCCTGAGTGCACACATATCTGTTTTGGCTTGCACTTGCAGGCTTTGTTCACTTCCAGGCACTGAAAAGGACACCTGGGCTGCGGCGCTGAGGGATCGAGTGGTTGTCCCAGGCAAGCACTTCAGAGTTGAGGTATGTGGCACCACGGGTGGTGCCAGGCATGGGTGTGGGAGGGCTAAAGTCCCCCCCCCTTCTTCAGCTGCCTATTTGCCATGCACAGGCCTGCTCGCTTGACCTCAAGCCGGCGCTCTCCACACCGCTTTATTTTCTCCTCACAAAACTGATTGTGGGGGATGGGAGGAGGCGTTAAAATGTAACAAGCCCATTATTATTAAATAGAACAATTGTGGAGGTGAGACGCCCCTGGAAGAAGAGAGTACCTGCTGGCTGCGAGATGCATGCTGGCCACCTTAGCAGGATAATCGGTGTCTCTTTCAGTGAGGCCATTCTCCTTGTACCCATCGTGAAGAGTACACCCTGTGTCAAAATCGTGTTGCTGCGGTGCCTGCCAATTGAAAGAGCAGCTCTTTAAATTGTATCTGGCCTACGTGGCCAGACCATGTCGTATGCGAACCCTGCCACGTTGTCATTTGCCAATCGGCAAAGAGCAGTGCTGCCATCATTGCTGCCTATCCAAAAACAGGGCCCCTCCTGTCACAGCCGTCCCCTGGACTAGAGGCCCATGTTCGGTGACCTTTACTTTCTACCCCAAATACCTTTGCCCTTCTACCTGCCCATTCGACAGGTGGGAGGCATTTCACTGCCCCACTCTCCACACAAGACACATGATTGCTGCCCACCTTCACCCCAACCTTGACCGAGGCCAGCACTGCACTGCCCTGATCTCCCTACACAATTCTGCTCTCCTCACACACGCAATTTCTTTATACTTACACCTCCTTACGCAATCCCGACCGTTCTGTCACCACCCAGAACAAATGAGCTCCTAGGCCTGTTGTGCAAAGCTAGATTTGGTCCCTCTATATAGGACTTCTAGAAACATTTAAATTAAATAACTATCAACTTTCCCACTAACAGATGTGACTCCCCTCATTCTTGTGTGCACTTCAGAATGCTGCATTAAAATAGAAACGAGCACCCCTCTCTAATGCTTCAGACGATGACAGTGTCCATATTACTTGCCAATATGCTTCAATACACCAAGTCCTTCCCTTCCTTGACATAGTCCTTACAACTTGCGGCACTTTCACCTCTCGAGTCACCTTATGTAAGCAAATAGCTTTCAAATAATACTTTAGTTTAATTCAAATGCGGACTCCAAATAGCACTCCTCCCACTCCCAGAATGCTCTCTTTGGCTAGAAAGCTCCTAAGCATGTGCACAGGCTGGCAGCATTACTTGGCAGGGTAGCAGGAGGATTGAGAGTGACAAGAAAGAGTAGGATTTGGAGTAACGCGAATCCCCTGTGGACACTATAGCACCTTCCTCGCCCCAGTTGTAGATATATGAGGCTATAGCAAGCACCATTAAACACACACACTGGAAATGCTGCAACACATTTGCTGAAGACCAGATCCTTAATGAGCAATGCTTTCTGAGCTAAAATGAAGTCCAACAAAGTCTACAACATGAAATGTGTAATGCTTAATGAATGTTAAGGGACACATGCTTACATTGTGGTCCTGCAGATTTTGGGCACTGATACACACCTCCTTTCTGCCCATAAAGCTGCAATGCCACCCGAGTAATGAAATTGGATCACATTAAGTAGTAGAACTTTCTGGTGTCCTTAGTCCAACACAATCATTTGCTTTGCCCATCTGCCTTTGATAGTAGTTGCATGTTTCCAGCTCCATTTCCCTGGAACAAAAGCTACTAACAGTGTGCCAACAGAGCGAAAAGGAGCAACCCTGTGTAAATAGATGGCCCTCCCTAGGTACAACATATGAGGCTGCCCATCAGGGCAGTTTTACAGACTGAAAGTAGGGAGAATACGCTTCAGTGATATATGAAAGGGCATTTACTTACGAACAAACCCAGAGTAGAAGTCATTTCAGATAAGGCTCAGAGGAAAGAAGTGCCCCCCAATTTCCCTAAGCAGTGAGTTGAAGTAATAGCCACTAAATAAATAGTGCCATAAATGACAAAAGCTGCAGGTGCACCTTTTGCAGAAGGGTCTAGTCGGGAGACTCACACTCTAAGTGCATGGCATGTTTTACTGCCATTTTTGGGCAATGGAAAGCCTACTTGAGTGTTTGTATGTGATGGTGGGGTTGGAGTGGGGATGGGTGGGGGAGAATACCACAGTGGGGCTGGCCTGGCAGGGTCTTACTGTGGCATGGAATGTTGTACTCGCATTAAGGTCAAAGGCAACATGAGTGTTCTTACATTGGGAGCGCATGCTTCCTTATCTTGACTTGGGTCTTTATTATTTTACTGGTGTTTAAGGTCAAAGGCAACATACATATTGTTACATGGGGGAATATAACATGATGTGTGCAACATAAATGTTTTTATATGGGGGGATTTGTGTGATGATATGCTATTTATATAGCGCTTTCACCAAAGCGATTTTCAGAGAACATATTTACATCAAATGTATCACCCAGCCGAAGTTTGCACTCATTTAATGAGCTTTATTTATTTATTGCATTTATTGCGCAAACCCATACGTATCACGACGGTGGTACAACTTGGTGAGCAGGGAAAACAGTACAGTACAGAGTAAGAGAGGTAACAAGTTGCAAAAGCAACATAATAGTAAGAGGTCCATATAGGAGGGTAGAGATCACAGAGATCACATTGAAGTATGAAAGACAGAGTTGGCCTTGCCTGGATATGAACCTGCGAATCACACTCGGATTACAAAAGCATGCGCTCAGCCCGGTGAGCTATTTTACCGGCTTCCCAGCAAGAGCATGTTTTCTTTCTGTGGCATTGCAGTGTATTACTGGTGTTAAGGCAAAAGGCAACATACATATTCTAACATTGGGGTGGGGGCATTCGTGCTGCCTGCAAGGCTATATGTTTTTTTACTGTGGCATGACATTTTTTATTGCCGTTAGGGAACAAATACAACATGATGAGTGTTATTATATGTGGAGTGGGGGATTTTTGTAGCCAGCAAGGATATATTTTCTTAATGTGGCATGGCTCTTTTTTCACTGGCATTAAGGCAAAGCCAACAGGAGTATGTTCTTACATGGGGATTCTGGCGCGTATTGGGAGAGCTAGCATAAACATGCTTTGTTATAGTATCGTTACTGGCATTATGGACAAAGCAAACATGATTATTATCATATATGGAAATATTGGCATATATAGGTGCTCCAGAAAGGACATGTGTGAGCACAATCAATATGAAAATGCTTTTTTACACTTGCAGAGTACTGGCATATAGCGGACAAAGGCATTATGAAAATGTGTTTGAAAATGCTCCGGTGCATTGTTGGTGGCTTGGAATCTAACATACTTTTCATGTCTTACCCTACAAAATCGATTGTAAACTGGGTGGTTTTTACCTAATTTATCACAAAGTGTACTGTAAAATGCACTATATTTTAACACATTATTTAAAACCTTTTCTCAAGGGGACAAACCCCCTTTGATTGGTTCGCCCTCCCTCACTACTCTGTCACTCCTATGTATTTGGCTGGGGGCAGAACAAGTGCCCTTCCTTCTGCAGGCTCTTCTTAATGTGGGCCCTACTACATTAGCTCCAGGCCCCACTTGTTACAGAATAACGGCTACGCCTCTGGTGAGTTGGGGTGAAAGATGGATCTAATGGGCCAAAGGAAGGCCTGATATCTACTCAGCCTACTGGGCTTGCAAAGCGGATATTAGGACGAGGGTGGTTCAGTAGCCCAATAGGTTTAATGTCCGGGCTCACTGACAGTTTTCAAAACTGCCATCCAGCCCCGCCAAAATGTTGAGGCTGGATCCGCCTCTGTTTGGCACCCTGTGTTCCACCCCAAGATTTCCTGTGGCCTCATCAGGCCACCCCTATGAAAAATTTCTGGAGGCGCCACTGATAACAGGTCAGCACTGCCATGACATAGGAACCCGGTAGCTTGGACACAAATATTTTTGAAGAATTGTTCAAGGCTCTGGTAGGTCCTGTGTTATGATTAATGAACATCCAAGTATATTAATTGATTAATTGATAGGTCAGGTCATAAGGATTTTACTGCAAGGATTTCAACAATGCGCAATAAAATATAAGCAAACATTAATTTCTAAAATAATTGAAAGTACATTATATAGCAACATATTACAAACATTCTCAATGTAACAAAGCAAATAGTTTTGACTCTTCCTGACAGTAACAAACAGAAAAGGTGTTACAGGCATGAGGATTAAGTAACTGCCAAGAAACTGGATTTTAATCAAAAGACTTTAATTAAAAGTCTCCATCATATAAAGGAGGGTGATGGTGCAGCCAGATATTTATGACAAGTCAGTTATAAAGAAATTAAATGTACCCAAAGCTGTAAATACCGGGTCAGGTTTGCACTTAGAGTGCACTGCGAAACGTGCAGGGTTAGTTATTTTTAAGGTGGAAAAAAGCACTTGGTTGAAAATGTGACTCATAGGTAGCAGTTCATAACTGACAGAACCCATGCCTGCTGATAATGAATAGTTCAGTGCTCATCCAGGCAGCAGCAGAGAGTACAATGTGCACAATAATACATGTAATTGTCAAAATGTAAGCAGAACACAACTTACAACCAATTACACCAGATGCCCATCCGCCAAATAGAGAGAATGTTGTATTACAACCAAAAGCTGAGTATACGTGTTTTTTTAATTATGCATAGCCTCGACTTGTGTTACGTTATCGTTTCAAAGAATCGAACACGTTTAACTCTTGGTATGTCTTTTTTATTGCCTCTTGTCTGGGAAAGCTTATGAGAATGTTTTATGCTGCATGTAACAACCATCTTCTTGTCCGTTGTATATACTGGCTTAAGTTTAAATATTATTATACGTCACTGCTAATTATGAAACATGTTGTGTTCTTGGGATTTGAACCGTGCACTGCTATCATTTCGATGGTCTCCAGGCGTTCCTGATACAACGCCGATTGAACGCTTATGTCCAATGTGATTTTCCAATCAGTGTTAGCAAAATTAATCTTTTTATCCCACTCACTAATTTTACAAAAGGCCCAATTTAGTGGAATTGTTGTTAAAAGCACTTTTGACATTAAAGCTTCTTGTGGGGGAATAACAATTCTTCATATGAGCTGCAGCTGAGAATTGATTGATTGATTGATTGTTTATCTATTAGGCGCTTATACACAAGTGTTTCAAAGTGCAAACATGCATGGGAGGGGAAGACATAGGGAAGACAAGACAAACAATCTTACTAGTCATGGTAATTTCAGATTATGCAGGTGAGCAGAAAAGGAAGTGCGTAGGGCCGGGGGGGGGTCAATAGAGGCAAGTGTGCCCAGTCCCGTCAGAACATGGGTTAAGTGCAGAGAGATACCACTCTCATGGGTCATAACCGAAGTGCAGTAGTGCTATGGCAAGTGCAAGGCCCGGACAAGTCCAGGAGACTGGCAAGGAAAGCTTGAGACCTGTGACGTTTTGGAGGTACACCAGGCAGCCAGTCAGCGAAACTGAGCAGAAGCAAAGGAGAGAGAGGGAGAGAGCAGAAAGAGGTGGTTAGCATGGGAGCGGAAGAGAGAAGGAGGAGGTGAAGAGGAAAGACTTGAGGAGTTTTCAGAATTTAAGGAGATCTGGCTCAAGACGGACAGAGGCAGGGAGGCTGTTCCAGAGGGAGGCACCTGCAGAGGATAAAGATCTCCCCCAAGCCTTTGCTTGGAAAAGCAGCTCACATGCAGAGAGTTGGAGGAAAACCGGCGGAGGGTTCGGGAAGGTGATTATTTAGGAAGAGAGCACTGCAGATCGTGTGGGCCCAGGCCCCAGAAAGCCTTGTGGACAATGCAAAGGGTCTTGAATTTGATCCTTGCAGCCACAGGGAGCCAGTGAAGGGATTTCAGCGTCGGAGAGATGTGGTCCCTGGGCTTGAGGCCAAGGATACGATTTGCGGTTCTGTTCTGGATGAGTTCAAAAGGACGGAGGGTAGAAGAGGGCAGGTTAAGAAAGAGGCTGTTGCAGTAGTCCAGCCTAGAGAGGACCAGGGGTCTGAAGTATGGTGAGCCTCTGGGGGAAGGTGAGAAAAGGTATAATATTTCTGAGAAGGTGCAGTTGGTAGTGGGACTTTTTAGAGATGTCAATGATGTGAGATGAGAAGGAGAGAGTGGAGTCGAAGATGACCCCCAGGTTTTTTGCCTCTTTGGTAGGTGGAGGCACAGGGCCAAAGGAGTCCAACCAGAGAGAAAGAGGCAAGGCGGGAACAGGAGTCCCAATGAGGGCAATCTCTTTCTTAATGGCATTGAGGCAGAGTTTATTTGCAGCACACCATTACTATATTGCAGACAGGCAGTCAGGTATGAGTGAGGAAGAGGAAGAGGCTGAGGGTAGCCTGAAGGAGAGCTGCGTGTCATTTGTGTAACACTGAAAGATGCAGGTGAAGGTTGCTATCATACGGGCCTGGGGGGCCATGTAGCCATTGAAATACCAGGGGGATAGGTGAGATCTCTGGGGAACACCGCAAGTAGAGAGAGTGATAGGGGAGAGGGAAGACCCCAATTCCACATTGGATGCGTGGTCGGAGAGAAAGGAGGTTAGCCAAGCTAGGGCCTGATCAGTGATGCCCAGGGTATCACAGAGAAGTGTGATTAGGCTTTTGTGGTTCACCATATCAAAGGCAGAGGAGAGGTCAAGTAGAATGAGGACAGAGGGAGAGTTAGAATCAAGATTTGAGAGCAGATCTTCACAGGTGTTCAGAAGAGGAGTTTCCGTACCTCTGGATGCTCGAAAGCCAGTCTGGTGGTCATGGAAGCAGCCAACAGATTCAGTGTGGATGGGAAGCTGGGATTTAGCCAGCTTCTCTAGGAGTTTGCCCAGGAAAGGAGTGATAGAGATCGGGCGTAAGGCAAAACCACATACATTTCTGCTAAACACGTGAGCATATGGCCCTTAGGAATGTGCATATGGAATGGATGGGTTTACACCAGAGTAATTCTGAGTGAAAATAATGGAACCAACTCAGGAAGAGTCAAAGAACTGTTTTATTAACAATGATCTAAAACAGGGTGGTTACAACGACCATCAATGGACATATGCTCAGTCTCTCAATGATCTCTAATCAGAATATGTTTTTATATGAAAAATACATCAGATTGACGTCATGCTATGTGGCAATAGTGAAAAACCTATCAAGGGTCGGGATTGGTTAAGGGAGACATCTAAGTATACTTTTCTATAGGAGCTAGGATTGTTATTGGCTGTTCGTTATCAGGTGGACAACTCTTCGGCCATGCCGTCTGTCATCAAATTGTCTTTGCACTTGGCCTTGTAGAGTATTCTCATCTTTGAATGCACAGGAGTGAGGGCACTCGCTATCATGTCTGGGACTCCAGGTTTAAACTCTATATCCATCCTTGGCTCACGTGACAGGAGATGATGATCTGGTCCATTTTGCAGGTTTTTAAATGCTCTAAAAGAATTAAAACTTGACATCCTTGTTGTTCTTTCTTGCACCTTAACAAGAGAAAATTCATCCTCTGCACACTCACGCCTTTCCAGAATAGATAGCTCACCTTGGTTGCTTCAGTCTTGACTTCAGGCCAGACAGCCTCGCCATGCAGATCCATGAGCCTATTATTCTTGCTGCAACACAGTTTCCCCTCTCCGCTTCTAGGTTTCTGCCTTACTCAATTCATAATTCCAATGTCCAGGTTCTGTACAATGGCATCTTTGCCTGCATTCTATTCACTACTTATAGTGAGCTTCTTTGATGATTTAATCTGTCTTGTTTCAGCATCTGCACATGTATTGAAGTTCTGGTTTCTTCAACATCTTTTTTATTGCATAGTTTTCTTCTTGTCTACTTTGATAGTTCATTTGACCTCTTGCATGATCATTTGTCCTCTAGGACTCATACCTTATCATAGTTCTTTATCTTGAGGCATTGTGAAGACTTCTTTTTGACATCATCAATTCAACCATTTAACTTCTTTCATACTCCTTCAGGTTTTTCTCCCTATAGGTTATCATAACGTCAAGGGTACATTTGGAAGGTTGTCTCAATGGGTTTTTTCTTTTAAATACTTGCTGCGGTATTGGTATTATGGCTGGTATTAGGCATGGTACAATCTCATGTCTCCAATACAGGGCATGTAAGTGGGCGGGATCTCCTGAAGATGCGCACAGCTGCTCCTCTACATTCCCCCCTCTGGTCGAGGCCTCGACCACCTCTTCAATTCTCTCAGTGTCCATATCTTCGTCACTCACCTGAGAGTGGCCGCTGTTCTGATGTGTTCGTCCACACTCCAGGTCATATAATTACATTGTCCATTTGGGGCACACTAGACCCATCATCCCAGATATTTTTTATGATCTTTTGGATACTAGAACTTCATTCCTTCAGGTGCTACAATGTTGGGCTTTATGTAATCTCTGATTGCATCATCAGTCAGTTCCTTTGCTTCTGGTTTATCCTTGGCATCAATCATGATCTTCATTCCCACTGATTTCATGGCAGTTTTCTTACATTGTGCATTTATTATCCTTATCATACAGAATACAAATATGATTATCACTAAAATTGCTCCAAGGAACTTGAATAAGTTTGACATCCAATAAGGAATCCATGAGAACAGGAAGGTGAACCAACTATCATCTTCAATGGCTGATGTCTTGTCCACCATTTTTATGTGTAAATCCGTCAGCATTGATATGGCCTCTGTCAATGTCTGATTCTCTTGGTCGTGTGATGGTATGTGTGTGGAACACGATGGCCTGATCCTGCTGCAAACATCTCCTTCCTTAGCTTTGATCCTGTTGAGGACATACCTGTTCTGGAGGGTCATCAGCATTATGACTCTCAATTCTTCTTTTATCGCGTGAAATCCCTTTATGGTGGCATTGTTTGTTTGCATACCTCCCATCAGGTGATTTGTAACCACCTGGCGTTTAGAGCAGTCTGAACCCCAGGCATGAACATAGATGTGACCAACACTGCAGTTTTACTGAACAATTCATGCTCATCAGGAATATCATCAAAAACTGCTTTTGATTTTGCTGAGAAGTAATTTGGTCTCTTTCTTCACCAGAGTTCTATTGACCTTCTTCTTCTCAGGTGATCATCTAATTTTGGGAACTCTTTAATCTTCAGGTCACATTATGGGATTACCAATGTTGGAACATGGATCTATACCAGAGAGCACACTCCACCCCAATTCCTGGGTAATTTCATATATGCTCTAGATCTGCTGGCCCAATACTGATCCATTAGGATAGCTGTCCCTCTCCTTTTTCCTGGAACGTCTATGGTGTTTTTACACCCCCTATTATGTCTGACATAATTCATTCCCTTGCTTTGAAAGCAGATGGTCACATTTATTAATGGAACTACGGATACTGGCCCAGCTTAATCCTCCACCCATGTCAGTAGTTTAGAGTATTTAGACCAAGACTTCAAGCACTCATCGTTCACGTTCTGCACTGCTTGTACTGCTCTTTTCTTATTAGAGGAGCTGCACATGACATCATTCCATCTTCCCATCCTCTACTGGTGTGTACTCACCCATTGATCAGCAGCAGTGACTGTTCCCAGCATCCAGGCATTCCAGTCTTCTCCGTCATGTCAGAACAGTTCATTCTCCTCATTTCTTCAAAGATCCCGTGTCCTGGCCTTCAGCAGGATATACGATCATCCTGTCTGTCCAACAAGGTTCATTCTCCATTTGTATTGTTTTGATAAAATAATCTTGCATAGAAACAATTGTCTTGCTCTCTATCGCAATGTCACCAAGATCCATTGGAACTGTCCTCTAGTAGTACGTGCTGCTAGATGACTGAGTAATTTCGCATCTTGCGCCGGCATCTCTTTTGAAATGAAGGTTTTGACAATATTCGTGGCATAGGGGATGAGAGAGCAGACATAGCAATTCTCATAAGATGCTCTTTCCCCCACCTTTTTCATGTGCTGATACCACATATTCCCCAGGTGAGCTGCGTTGTCAAGGTAAGTATTTATCCCCTGATTACCTTCTTCTGAATCTCTCTTATTTTGTTTAACATGTCATAGAGATTTAAAAAATTATCATCATTTGTACCTGCACTGGGAAGAATCATAGATGATCTTTTTTCAATTCTAGCAGTAGGAAAATAGATTTCCAGAAATGTTAGATACAGAAAGATAAAAAGAATACACATGCATATGTATATAACGTATAAAAGTCTAGAGAACCATTTGTTCTGTCATCCCAACACTTGCTGATCTAGTGCTCTCTCTGTAATCACATTACCCACTTCTCACATCATTTTTACTGCAAGTATACAATTTCACATCTGTAATTGTACAAATTTCTCAATAATCACTGGACCATTCTTGGGATCATGTAAAAAGGTGTGAAAATGATGGTCTCTCCTAACAAGGGCAGGGTAAGATTGAATTATGAACACAAAAATAGCACCCGCAAGACTACTGCCAACAGGTACCACATATTTATCAATTAAAACAGTTGTTCTCCACAAAATGAATCTGGATATTGACCTCTCTTCTAATTTCTAAGCAAGAACTGATGTTTAGACATAATACTGATGTATTATTAATTTCTTCAATACATTTCTATAAGTTCCTTTCAGCCTCTGGAATTCCTCTGCAAGTCTTTGCACTTCCTTCTAAAATATGCCCATTAAATTCCAGTCCAAAAGAAATATGTGCTAATTACTTGCTGCTTTATCGTCCTTCTTCTTGGTCATCGATTGAGTCTGCACACATGGAAATTCTTCTTCTTGTCTTGCTTCTAGATCAACAACCATGGGAGGGATGGTTTCACCTTTACAAACCTTCATGTCACCTAGATACAGCCATGCTTGTCTTCCTGATGCCTTAACTAAATAAGGGGAGACATCATCAACAACAAAGGGGCCATTGAACCTAGGTGTGTGCCACCTTCTAAGAAAATTTGTTATATGAATCAGGTCCCCAACATATAACTTTGGTGTTGGCAATAGTTCACTTGGATTGGTCGCTGGATTGTCCACTTCCCCCAATGCTAGACCTCTCCCTACAATGCTAGACTTTATCTGAAATGAAATAAATACTGGTAGACCGACATGTCAAACAATGGTGCATTTCATCACCTAAAGTCTTTGCTACACTCTAGGCATCACTCCTGACCCCATTTGGAGGTGTAAGAGGCATTTTCATACAATGCCCTGTCACTAATTTGGTGATCCTCTCTTTGAGAAGGCCGTTGAGTCTCTCGGATATTTTGTTTGCTTGTGGGTGATCCACAGAAGAAAATGTGTGATTTATACTCAGTAGAAGTCCTATTTGTTTGACTAGTTCATGGACAAAATGTGTCCCATTATCAGATCTTAGTATTTCACACACACCCCACCTTGGGAAGACTTTGCACACTAGAAACTATGCTGTGCAAGTGCCATCACAGTGTGCACATAGACCAGCTTCGATCCACCTAGAGAAGTGACACACCACTACTATTAAATATCTGTAACCATTACATGTATGCAGCATATCCACATAGTCGATATGTAAATGCTGAAATAGACCATTCAGTCGAGGTATTACTCCTCTAATTGTTCTTAGTGTATGCCCAGTAGTAAACTTTTGACACCCAATGTAATTCACCATGAACTGTGCAACCTGTTCCAGTAAATTAGGAACAAACCAGTCTTCTGCAATAGTGGCAGCACAACTTTCTCTGGTTATATTTGCAGTTTAATGCAGTTGTTCAAGTGCAACTTTCAATAGTGCTTTTGGCATTACTGGCTTTCCAGTGCTTTCCATTCACCATAAAGCTTCTGTGGAGGATAAAGAACACCCCCTTCGCTTCCATAGCTCTTGCCGTTCCTGTGGTACTCTTCCCTGAATCTCCCTTAATTGGCTAATTGACAGCATATTAAACCCTTCTCATACTAACATGGTTCTAGTTAAACTTTCTTTAATATCTTCAGTATCAAAACACAAAATATCTGAAGAATATGCAACCCTTTTGGCTTCTATGTCTGCGGTTTCGATCCCGTGAGAGATGAAGTCTGTCAGTTTAGTATAGGATGTGCATTTTATGACTGCTATGGCCACTGGGAGTTGTAGTGCCTTAATCAGCCTGTCCAATAAGGACGCATGTTGTACTGGAGAGCCGTCTGCGTGGAGATAGCCCCTCCTCTTTCAATGTGACACACCTGCATGTACGGTTGATGTCACACCTTCCTCCCTGAAGGAGCTGGAGCTCCTCTTCACACACTGCTGGAACAGTCCCAGCTAATGGAGAACCTTGGCAGCAACATCCTACAGTAAGGTAAGCCTAAAGGCTTAATCTGCTGCCTTACTTCCTAAAAATCGAATCCTGCTGCCTGCCGCTGAAATTTGCAGAATCTTGATGCTGTGATCCCACAATTCGCCTACAAGAATATATTATATGTGGTCATCAACTCTTCTGCGTTCTGCAACCTTTGTTGATAGTGAACCTCCATTGCCATCCACGAGGTTTCACTACTCCGAGATGGCCGCCCGCTGAATTTGATGTAACCCAGCACCTTGTTTCCCTGTGCTGACCTCCATGTGGCCACTGATTGGCTGCCGTCCCGTTTTTGAGGACCAATAGGATCCAGGAGGCGTGATCCGACCCTTCCCACGAAGGCACGACCCACCAAGGTTCCCTGTCGCTAGCCTGTCCACAGCCTTCCTCGCCGTTTGCCTGGACTGCATGCCCAACTTACCTGTGCAACCCTTGCAATCATCTGAACTTTTCGGCATGGTGCTGACCACAATCATGGACTCTGCACGGTCCGCTACACGGTCCTGACACAGTAAGACTGCCCTGCGCTTTTAACTTTTCTTGTTCGCAGCCACACTATATGCATTGTGCTTCTGTATTACGTGCACACACAACTAAACTGCCTCGCCTGCTAATCACGCATAGCTGTATAATCGCTTCCCGTGAGCGCAGACCCATCCGCGGCACAAGCCTGTACAACTGCCTTATCCCCAGCGTGTACTGTTTGCTGCCCCACCATCTCCAACACGTGCAGCTACGGCACTCATACAAACGCCTTCATGTGCAATCTGTCCTCACTGTCTCACTAATCATTGCCTCCCGCCCGCACCCATTATACCGACTTTTGTTGTAACATTGTCGTTCCTGCAATTACAACGCACCACTTCGAATCGGCTGTACGCACGCCTAGCGAGCGCGCCATTGCCCACATTCACCATGCTATCTCTGCTGCACTGTCTCTGATTGGCCATTATAACGCACTGGCGATCTCCAGCTGCATGCACGCGGTGTATACTCAAGCAGGATATTCACTCTAAACGGTACTTGTGTGACTCCACCCAAAGCTGTCCCCAGGCCAGCCACTGCTTTACAATCTTATTTGGTCTTCCTAAACCTTGCCTCATCTCTCGCTTGCGAATCTCATGATATACTGCAGCCTGACTTGTGCCCCATATATGCAATAATGCCCCCTGCCAGATTTGCTCACATGCACTGCTAGCCTGAGTGTATCTGCAGTGCCTAACTTGTTGCGCCACACATTTGATTTATGCCCATGTACGCCACAGTGCTCTCTGCCAGATATGCCCACATGCACTGCTAGCCTGAGTGTATCTGCAGTGCCTAACTTGTTGCACCACACATTTGATTTATGCCTATGTACGCCACAGTGCTCTCTGCCAGATATGCCCACATGCACTGCTAGCCGGAGTGTATCTGCATTGCCCAACCCAGAGGCTGCCCATGCATATTGGCTCATTAGTCCTACATGGCATTTGAGTGTCGCCTATTGCTTTTGAGTCAACTGTCACTATTCTGAATCTGTGTCACACATTGCATTTGAGTGTCACCCACTGCATTCGAGTCAACTGTCACTATTCTGAATCTGTGTCACCCATTGCATTTGAATGTCGCCAACTGCATTTGAGCCAACTGTTGTACTTCATACCTAGGTGCTGCCCCATTGCATTTGCATTTAAGTCTAATGCTTCTATCCTGAACCTAGTTGTTGCCCCATTGGATTTGAGTCAACTGTCTCTGTTCACATTAGCACTAAGTAGGTGACTCCTGCTACCAAATTGCTCCTAGATGCATTGTGCCTTGTACTTGTTGCCACTTACTACTAATGTGGTACTCTATATAGGCCTCCTTTTTATAACTATGTATCTACCAGCTATTTACACAGTCCTACTGAGGACCATCCTACATCTACTCATCATGCTAGATGTTAACCTACCTAACATCCTGCCTCCTTTGACATTGGTAATACATATGAACTGTAACTTTCCTGGTAACTCTCCTGGCCAACTCCAATATCCTAGACATGGATCCCCCGAGACAGCCACCTCGGTATCACTTCCATGTGATACACTTAGTAGAAACCTTAGACTCCGTGCCAGACTAACTAAACTGTATGAACCTCCCCGTAGGTCTCTTCCCCCTTTCAACACCAAAACCAACTTCCAGCAGATCTGTAGTCCTCGATATATTGGACCACTTCCTCTACCCAATTCCAATACCTGCCCAACTCAGAACAATAAGCCCATTACACCTAATACACCCACCACTCCATCCCCCAAAGCCACAGAGGTATCTAAAACCCCAACTATCGTTTGAGCACTCCTGAATGTGAGATCGCCTGTTGCCCATGCCCTAGACATTGCCGACTTAATCTCAGAAGGCAACCTTGACTTTCTCGCTATTACAGAGACGTGGCTACACAAAGCAGCAGGACCCTCGCTCATGCTAGCCATCCCGGACGGCTATACGATAATCAGAAATGACCGAGTAGGTGCAAGAGGTGGCGGCATCGCCATAATCTCCAAAACGAGCCTCTCACTCAGACTAGTACCCACCCAATCGATCCAATCTTATGAGACCTTATCTGCTAAACTCCACATAAATAATAATCAAGCTCTCACCATCCACCTTTTATATAGACCCCCAGGTCCCCTAGGCACCTTTGAAGAGGATCTCCACAACCTTCTAACTAATAACCTCAAACCTTGTTCTCAACTAATCCTCCTTGGGGACTTTAACTTAGGTTTCCATGACACCACTGATACTAATGCTACAGTGGTAGCCAACACTATTCACGCACTAGGCCTAACTCAAAGAGTTGACAAGCCTACGCACCTGAAGGGAAGAACGTTAGATTGGATAGCTGACTGCAACTGCTCAGCCACTATTTTATCCATAAAACCCCTACCTTGGACAGACCATTCTTTAGTGTGCTTTATTTTAGCTACTTCCAGACCTAACCCCACGGTCCTTCCAATAGGACCGCCTTGCTTAACCAGAAATAAAAAATTCATTACGGTAGAGAAAGTGATCCCAGCTATATTACCGACCCTCAATGCATTATCAGCTAATCTAAACCCCAGCACCCTAGTACAAGAATTCAATAATACCATGCTCGTCACCCTAGATAAACTGGCACCTCTCAAACTCAGATCAAGCAAACCAAAAGCTCACCTAAACAAATGCTTTACTCCACAGCTAAGAGACTTACGCATCCTGAAATGAAAAAGTGAAACTACCTGGAGGCTCTGCCCCTCAGTAGATAACAAAGCCAAACTAACTTCTCTCTCCTCACTCTACAAAAAAGAAGTTTGCCAGGCAAAACGTAACTCGTATGATGATCGCATAGCCAACTCCAACTCCAGTATGAAAGAGCTTTTTTCTATTCAAAATGAACTTGAGTCTCCTATCGCCACACCGGACGCCTGCACCAAGGACAAACCTTGGTGCACAGATATCCAGCAAGCCCTAACAAATAAAATTATCACTCTTCAAAATAAAATCCGGAAAAAAAAGAAGTACTTAAAATTCGGGATTCGCCTAAAATGCCCAACACCAATAATTTATTGGCGCACAGTAATTGCTTCCACTTCTCTAAAATGACCACATTGGAAATAGAAAAAATTATCCTGTCGCTTAAACAATCTATTTGTAAAGGTGACCTCTGCCCAGCACAGTTAATAAAAGACGCTGCCAGAGAATTATCGCCTTTTATCACTAAGCTGATTAACACCTCCTTTGCCTCAGCTACAATCCCTGCCAACCTTAAACAGTCTTGGGTACTCCCCCTCCTTAAAAGAAGACATTAGACCCCCTCATCCCTACTAATTACCGCCCCATTACTACGGTACCATTTCTTCTCAAGATTCTGGACAAAGCTGCTTATAACCAAATTCAAAAGCATCTAGAACTACACAACCTCCTAGGAGAGAGACAATCGGGCTTCAATCCCTTACATGGAACTGAAACTGCCCTTATTGACTTGAAATCCCAAATCGACGAGCTGAGAGACAAAGGGAGAACAGTACTCTTGCTACTCTTGGACCTCTCAGCCGCCTTTGATTTGGTGGATTATAAAGTCCTTTGTAGTCACCTGGATTCTGCCGCCCATTTCTTCCCCGGAAGCCATCAATGGATTGAGTCATTTCTGAGTGAAAGAACAATGAGAGTCTTCTCCCCCTCAGCAGCGGCAGATCCCACCCCTGTCTCATGCGGTGTCCCCCAGGGCTCCTGCGTCTCCCCAACTCTATACAATATCTTCACCAAGCCTTTGTTTGATGATTTGGACCATCTAGGTATCACCTACACTAATTATGCAGATGATACACAGATCCTCCTCCCACTTTCTGGGGATCATGCCAAAGACATGGAATTGGTGAACAAGGTATATCTTGTCATCCAGGCATGGATGGCCACTCATGGCCTCTGTCTGAACGATGACAAGACAGAGTTGATTATCCTGGGCACCCAAGCTAATATCAAAAAACTAGGTCAGGAATTTTCCTCATTTAACATAGACGGGAATATCATCCAAGTGTCCAAGGATGTAAAAACCCTGGGATTCTATCTTAATTCTACCCTATCCCTTGATAAACAGCTAAAATCCCTTGCCTCCTCCACGGCTTACACGTGCAAATTGATAAGAGCCGGTAAACCGTTCCTTTCCAATAAGAGCTGCTTAATCCTGGCTAGAGCCTTAATAATCTCTAGAATTGACTCCTGCAACGCTCTTAACTCCGGAGCGAATAAAACTATAACTCACAGACTACAGATATTACAAAATAATGCCCTGAGAGCAGCACTAGGCATAAACAAAGGATCCCATATCTCTGCCTCCAGACGCTATCACAACTGATTGACCACTGAGAACAAAATAACACTTAAGATGTTATCCCTGACCCACAAAGCCCTTAATTATTCTGCCCCAAGATATCTGATTGACAAATTCCACAGAAGAACATCCCTCAGACCGACCAGAGCTGTAAATTCTAATTGCCTGACAATACCGAACTTTAGACTCAAAACTATCGGAGGAAATAGCTTTCCGGTAAAGGCCGCAAAAATCTGAAACTCACTACCACAAGACATGAGAGTGGACTTTCCCTACCCTCGCTTTAGAAAAAATATCATCCAATTCCTCACCTCGACTGACCTCAGCTGACCTTAGTTGAACTATGTCACCTACAACCTTGATTGTCCTCACTTTGAACTTTGTATATTTTGTAATTATCTGTGTTCCATGACCTTACGGTTTTTTCTACTGTACATTTTGCCATGATGTAACCTGTAAGTTGATTGACCTTTCTTGAATTTTGTATATTTTGAAATTATCTGTGTTCCAGGGACCTTATTGTACTTTATACTGTACGTTATGCTATGATGTAACCTGTAAGCTTTGCATTTTCTTGCCACTGCGCCCTGCTACCCTTGGGTCTGGCGCGCATAAAAAGTGAATAAACAAACAAACAAACATAGGTGGAGTCACTGTACACCGTCACTTCCTGTCCTTCATGTGCCTCGACTGCAGCAATAAGTGCTACTAATTCTGCTGCTTGCACTGAAAAGTGAGACGGTAGTCTTGTACTTGCAACTACTTCAAATTCCCCATTTAGTCTGTGTCTTACCACAGTGGACCATGAATGTCTATCCCACTAGTCTGGTCAATTTTCAAAGAACCGTCAATAAAAATAATCTTTCCTCCCACCAAATCATTCTCTTTCACACGGGGTATGTCATCTTAAAATACAACATAATTTGCACAGTCATGCACATGATCACCTTCTTCTACAGGTTCAGCTACAAATGTGGCTGGGTTCACCATTTTACAGCTGAAAATTTAATTTGTTGGATTGGAGATCATTACTTTATAAGATGAAGCTCTTTGGGATAATAATGTGCCCTTGGGTTTCTCTAAAATGGCAAATAAGGCATGTAAAGAGTCATAGAACAGCCCATGACAATAGTTGGACTTCTCAATTGCAAATGTGGCAGCCAGGAAAGATTGTTCACAGGGGAAGTGTCCTCTCATAACTGGGTTTAAGATCCCACTGTAATATGCCAAAGGTTTGTACCCCAATGTTGTCCTTTGTGTAAGCACTGCTGTCATGACTGGCCTATTCGTTTGTGAAAATAAATACAATTCCTTGCCATAGTTGGGAATCCTTAAAACTGGAGCTGTACAAATTGCTCTTTTCAACTCCTCAAATCCTTCCTCCATTTCTTCAGTCCACTCTATCTTTTCCTTACCAACTTGTGTTTTCTTTAACACTTGCAAAAGTGGCTTGGTATATGTGCTGTAATCAAAAACCCGGGCTCTGCAGGAAGTCACAAATCCAGAAACTGCTGCATCTGTCTCACTGTGTTTGGTTTTGGTGTCTTTATAATTGACTCAGCCCTTTCGGGTGTCACTTTCTTCCCCTCATGTGAAATTAACTGACCTATGTACAACACTGTCCTGGCCATACTGTAATTTCTCTGTGTCCACCTTATATCCTTTGTCTGCTAAAATAGTCATTAGTTGGACAGAGTCTTTTCTACTCTCATCCTCTGTTGTACTGCAAATCAATATGCCATCTTTGTACTGTATCACCACACTCTTAAGATCGATATTGCCTAGATCCAGCTGTAGGACCCTGTTAAAGATTGATGGACACATCCAGTACCCTTGAGGAAAATGAGTATGTTTTAGTCTTTTTTGTCTAAATATAAAGAAAGTCAGGTTGTGTGAGTCCTTATGCAACGGAATCGAGAAAAATGCATTTTTCAAATCGTTCACTGTGAACTACTGAGCTTCGGATGCGATGCTGCACAACATTGTCACAGGATTAGGAACTAAAGGAACTCTGCCTCTGCAATCTGGTTAAATCTGAACAAACCCCCTTTAGATTTGGTAATAGGATACACTGCAGTATTGCGTGATGAATCTGATGGCACTGGGATCCCCTAATTCATCAGTGCTGAAAACAGTCTGAAATATTCCTTCATCAGCTTCTTAGGACATGGGGTGGTGTTTTGCTTGGGTAAAATTGCTGCTGATTTAAGCTTTATTTTAACCTCCCCTATGCCCTTCAATAAACCTACGTTATAGGGGCCTGTGCTCCATAGGACACTTGGCACCTTTTTGAGGTCTTCCTGGAAAAATGCTGGTCTTTGTCGCATTATCACCATTTGCGGTGGGATTTCTCTTTTCTCAATTCTTATCCAGTATTTCATGCTCATAAAGAACACCACTTCCTCAGCGATAAATTCATCCCTGAACATACCTTCATCTGTTATGTCAGTCAATCTGTACCCCTCATCAAGAACTATCACTCTTCTCCATTATCTACCTTTGTCATCTACCTCTTCAAGCATTGCTATCTCACCTCGTTTTATAGCTGCTTCCAAAGCTATAGGAATAGTCTGTCCATCTTCCTCATCCATTGGTATTCGTGGTCTAAATAAAAACTCTTCAGGTATCCTTATAATCTTGCCTACCAGCCCAGGCAGCCATTTCAACAAAATACTTACTTCATATAGAAAGACTTCCAGATCTACCGGGACTCCTCGGAGAGCAACTTGCCCTGTGAACGCCACTATGAACTCTCCCACGTTTAAATATTCTAATCCTGGAGTGGGGCACACTATTCCTTGATCAGTAAATGAAATCGTCATGTTAGGTTTTGTCATTACATCTCTTCCCAAAATGTTAACTGATGTCTGTCGTGAATATAACAAAGGAACAGACATGTGACATTCCCCTATGGAGACTGGTAATTTATCACCAAAAGCTCCAGAGAACCATGAGCATTCATGGCAATTCCTGACATTGGATATTTTCCCTCCTATATACACAAACGATTTGCCCCAGTGTCTACAAGAAAAGAAAAGGATGTGCCCCCTATCATCACATTGACTCTGGTTCCTCTTGGGTGTCTGGTGTCAGAGATAGTACTGAACACATCAAGTCACCCTGTGAGCTGTCCTATTGTGGGTACAAGCTCATCCCTGTTCCTGTGAAAGGATTTCCCCCTACCTCAGTGACACCTCCTATTCTAGGCGTCAATAATTGTCCTGTATTCGCATATTGTTGTATCTGCATGGGTGCTTGTTGCGACTGCCCCTGCGGTGGGTATATTTGTACTTGTCCTGCTGTGGTACCTACTGTACTTGGGGCACCTGTGCCTGATAAGATGTGTGATCCTGGGCAAAGTCCTCTCTTGTTTGTGTGCTTTATGGTGGTGGATAGGCTGTCCCCCATCTTGAAAACTGTCCATTTTGTACACTCCCTCGGCTCCTGCATACGTGTTAAATGTGCCCTGTTATTGCACAATTCCAACACACTGGGGGTGGCCTCTGGCAAACCCTCCTTGGTTATTTCCTCCATGAGCACTCTGGCTCTCATTCTGTGTGTTTTGAAATCCACCTTGGTTGTTCTAAAATCCACCTCCTCTTCCCCTAAAGCGCATACCTCTGCCTCGTCGAGAATACCCGTACTCACCTTGATCCATCAGGCATGAATTATTTGCCTGCAATGTACCTATTGCTTCCTGCATTCCCATTCCTTCTCTGCTTGTCAATACCGCCCCTGTTATGGCAATTTTTTTCTGAACTAATTTGGCTTTCTCAACTTTTCTATTTTCATCCTTCTTTTTGTTCTTCTCTTGTAATAACTGACAGTGAAGTACTATAGTCTACTTTATCACAGCCCATGGATTTGCTTCCATCCCCACTTGTTTTTTTTTCTGTCTTTGCACTGGTTCGGGTAACCCCTGACATAAAATATGATAAAATAGTGTCACTGTCTTTCCTACGGCTCACGAGTTTCAAGCTACAATTTCTCCTGAATATCCAGAATATAAGCAATAGGGTCTTCATTTTCCTTCATTTTACGTGTCATAATTGCACCCATATCCGATGTGTCAAGATACTGTACCCTGAGAGCCCTCCAAACATCTGCCCTGCAATTATTAAATGGCACTCCATCATGCATTGTGTTTTACACAGTCACACTTGAGTACCCCGCTCTCCTCCATATGTCATCAGCCCACTCCCCAAGAATGGCTGCCAGGAGACCTTTTATGTCTCCTATGGCCAGCGTGTTTCCTCCTGTTATTTTCTCTAATTAGTATGTACATTTCCCAGCACATGATGTCAAACTAGGGAGTTTGCCTTTTAAGTTATCCTTCTCCATCTGTGGCCATGGAACATATAGTGGTCTTGCTCCCCCCTTCTCTAACCAGGGGAACTCTGTGAAACCCATCCCATAGTCGGATCCCACTATTAGTCTATTTATGGCCGGGGTAATCGTCCCTATCTGTCTTCTTGCTGGTAGCAACCTAAACCTGCATACATATGATGGAGACTCTCCATTTTCACTATATGATCAAATTTGGGGAAGCTCAGGATATGCTAAGGGGTGTGGCATTCTTTCTTTAGGTTGTTCCAGATCAGACCATCTAACTTCTTTATCCACCTGTTGGCTTTGCAGGGGGGCACACACACCCTCTCCTTCTGCCTCACAACCTGACTTTCTTTCCTCATCTGACATTTCTAGACCCAACTAGTGTGACTATCATCCCCCTCGCCTCTATCTAGATTTAAACTACTCAAAGACAGTGCTTGGCGTTCATCTCTAAGCATATTTTCCTCCTCAATTCATGGTTGAGGTACCGGAGACTGATTATCGCTCCCTCGAGTTCCATACTCACTTTCCTGTCTGAATTGCTGATAGACCTTATCGATCCTTTCTCCAATGCTTTCCACATTATCTTTCTTCTTCTAGCGCTAGGTGTTTCTGGTGTTATCTCCTTTATCGGGAGAATCTCTCTCACTCTATCCCATTGTATTTCTGTGCTCTGCCTCATTTGTTCCTTAAGGATGAGACTGGCATCAAGACCTCAGTGTGCCCTATTCAAGTCTCAATTGACTGTCTATACTTACCAGATCATTAAATAAAACTTCTATATCAACTCAAATCACCACATTTAGTGATTTAAAACAACAAATACGAGCAAGCACCATCAATCAACGCTCAATCCTCTTTCATTCCTGTGACCTATCAATCTTTTGATTGGCGCCAATCGTTTACTTCACCTTTACTACAAACACTGTTACTTCAAACTTTTCAAAGTTCTATTACTTCTTGATATTTTTTCACAAGAAATAATACTTGAAATAACCACACATTACACATTAATAACCCATATGATCACCTTCCCTTCATTACTAACCATTTATAATAAGGTGTATACTTCTCCCGCCTCTACTTATTTTACCCTATAGAGGGTTAGACATCACCTTTCATGGTCCTGACTGTGTGTTTTCTATTTATCACTAAAGATTTCCAGGCACTATCTTTATCTACACAAAATGTCCCGTTACTCAAAATATCACAATCCCACCCCTTTATATTGCCATTTCCCTTAGTCTACTTACATTCATTAATCGACTCGAGGCCTTCGGTATTGACTCCTCCTTCAATTCGACCACTTAGCCTTCCGTCTGCAGTGTGTCCATGGAAACCGAGCATGGAGTTCTTCAAAGAGTGACCTTCCCACCGTCTCCATTCTTCTTGCAAGTTTATTTGTATCGGCTGCTCTCCACAGGAAACTGTGCAATCTTCCAGCTAATGACAGAGGATGCCTGATCATCTGAAATTCTGGATCCGAAATGGTTTGGATCTTGGAATCATCCTCTGCTACCACCTGAGCATATGGCCTTAGAAACGTGCATATGGAATGGATGAGATTACGCCAGAGTAATTCTGAGTCCAAATAACGGAACCAACTCAGCAGGATGGCAAAGTACTGTTGTATTTCTAATGATCTGAAACAGGGAGCTTACAACGAACATCAACATATGTACGCCCAGTCTCTCAATGATCTCTATACAGAATATGGTTTTAAAATGAAAAATACATCAGAGTGACGTCATATTATGTGACAATAGTCAAAAACCTGTCAAGGGTCGGGCTTGGTTAAGGGAGACATCTAAGTATACTTTTTTATAGGAGCTAGGATTGTTATTGGCTCTTCGTTATCAGTGGACAACTTATGCCTACCTCTAAAAATATGTTATTTCAGAAACATTAGATACACAGTTTCTCATTGGTCTTCATACTATAAGGTCCTTCATTATATGGACTAATGGTTCATTTAGCAGCACATAAGCCCAGACCCATGTGCAAGGAGATAGGGCATGAAACTACCCCACCACCCAATTAGCACATGCCATCTGCCATGAAATTGTCTTTGTACTTGGCCTTGTAGAGTATTATCATCTTTGGGAATGCACAGGAGTGAAGGCACTCGCTATCGTGTTTGGGATTCCGAGTTCAAACTCTATTTGCATCCTTGGCTCACATGACAGCAGACCACGATCTGGTTTATTTTGCAGGTTTTTAAATGCTCTAAATGAATTAAAACTTTGTCCTGGGTATCACTGATCAGGCCTTGGCTTGGCTGACCTCCTTGCTCTCCGACTGACCCTCCCAGGTCCAACTTGGGACCTTCCTCTCCTCTATCTCTTTCTCTACATGTGGGTTTCCGCAGGGGTCTAACCTCTCTCCCTGGCTTTTCAACCAAAACCTGGCACTTCTTGCCCACCTCATTGCCGCTCTCTGCCCCAAATTTCAGTTCTATGCAAATGACACTCAACTCATGTTCAGGCTTCCTTCTGCCACCTCTTCTCCTTCTATCTTCTCCGAATGTATGTCCACCATCCAGGAGTGGTGTGCCTCCAATGATCTCTGCCTTAATGCCAGTAAAACCGAGATTCTCCTCATAGGCACACCTGCTCCCTCCTTTCCTGTGACTCTCTGGCTGGCCTCTCTTGGCCCTCTTCCTGCTCCCACCTGTGAGGCTAAAAACCTCAGCGTCATCTTCGACTCCACCCTTTCCTTCTTTCCATATATGTCCGATGTCTCTAAGAAGTCACACTACCAGCTGCACCTCCTCAGAGGTATTCTTCCTTTCCTCGCCTTCCCCCAGAGGCTCACTGTCTCCAGAGCTCTGGTTCTCTCTAGGTTGGACTACTGCAACAGCCTCTTTCTAAATCTGCCTGCCTCTTCTCTCCGCCCTCTGCAATTCAACCAAAACAGGACTGCAAGACTTGTCCTTGGCCTCAAGCCCAGGGATCGTATTGCTCCAGGACTGAAATCTCTGCACTGGTTCCCAGTGGCGGCGATGATTAAGTTCAAAACCCTCTGCATTGTCCACAGGGCCTTCTGGGGGCTTGGGCCTCTATACCCCAGCAATCTCTTCCTAAATATCTTCCTTCTTGAGCTCTTCGCTCATCTGCCTCCAACTCCCTCAGGGTTAGTTGCTTCTCCAAGCAGCCAGTTGGTGGTAGATCTCTTACTTCTGCTGGAGCCTCCCTCTGGAAAAGCCTCCCAGCCTCTCTGAAACTTGAGGAGAACTATCTCCAGTTCTGGAAGCACCTCAAGACCTTCCTCTTTGATTATGCTTTCTCTCCTCCTCTCCCCTGCTGATCTCCTGGCTGAAACAAAACTGCACTGGTTACCTGGCTACCCTCTGATCTCGGGCCCAGGTCCCCTCCCCTCCAGTTGCACACCTACACTGCCCCTCGGAAACCCTTGCACACAGGGACTGTTCTATATCCCTAAAGCCCCTACTAGCACTTGACACCTGCTGTCTGCACTTATCCCTGCACTTGCCACAAACTGGTCGCACCTTTATCTATTATTTATTGTCTCGGACTCATACCATATCATACTTCTTATTCTTGAGACATCATGCACACTTCCTTTGATGTCATCAATTAACCTGATTAGCTTATTTCATACTCCTTCAGCTTTTTCCTCTTGTAGGTAATCATCATGTCGAGGGTACATTCGGTAGGGTTGTCTCAAATGGTATCTTCTTTTAAATACTCTCTGCGGTATTGGTATTATGGCTGGTGTTAAGCACAGCATGATTTCATGTCTCCAATACATGGGATGTAGGGGGGCGGGATCTCCTAGAGATGCACACAGCTGCTCCTCTACACACGATCGGTCTGCAGCATAAAATTGTCATGGACACCAATGAAAAAGTGGTCCACCGTTGCAAATGGCAATGCATTCCTTTTGTGCCAGGCTGTTTGAATAGTACCCAAGATAGAGTTTAAAAAAAATAAAATGTGATGCAAATTGTGCATTTTAAAGATATTTATTCAGCAACACTGATCAACACTACTAGCCACATAGTGAAGTAATTCATCAGACTGGGCCACTTTGACCAAACAAATTGGCCCACACCAGCATTTTGCATGTTTGGATTGGTATTGCCCTATTGCCCAATAGGCCAATCTGAGCCTGCAGTTAAAACATCACTTTTGGGCTATTTTATTTTAGTTATGGCAACTACTGTACTTCGTAGAAAATGTGGACATTTTCCTCTCCTGAAACAGTAACTTCATTAACACATCTCAACACTATTTTGCCCGAAAATATCACTAATACCTGGCTGATAAAGACATGTAAGTTTTTGACTATCATTTTGCAATTTTGTTTCTAGTTTTTATAAAACAAGGGTCAAAGTGTCTTCACGTGCATGCCCAGTCAACAACCTGCATGACCATACCATTCTCAAGTACATGAACATTGTGGCATGCATCATAAGCAGAACTTTATGGACTAAAAGTTAGAACACTTGCTAGAGGTAAAGCAAGCATACACGAATGCTGGGTTTGTGCCTTATCAGTTATGCTCTCCTTTTAATGTTTTCTTCCAGCTATGGTCAGATCATTTTATCGGGCAGTTCTCTTTTGATGTTAGCAAGGCTAGGGAAAGCCCCCGTCCCAGGTAGCATGCTGTTGCTATGTAATCCTCAAGAACTGTTGTATAATTCAGGGCACGTTCTAATGGGGGCCCTCTAATCCATTGACCCGATTTGAAATGTGATGCTTTCTTCTCACAGGGAGTGTCCCTTAAGGATGCCACCTGCACTAAATATGCACCTCTTTTACTGCAGACATTAAGGAAAATAAGGTAAGCAATGGCATTCCCATACCTTAGCTGTGTTATGAACAAAATACAGGGCAACCGAAAGGAAACAGAGGAAATCCAGATCTCCAGACCCGGTCGTCATTGCTAAAATGGCTTTGAAAGAATCTAAGGGGCAATTTTCAAAGTAAACTGATTTTTTGCATAAAATGATTGAGTCAATTAATAATCGTCCTAGAGAACTCTTTTCTGTTATCATCAATTTCTCTCACCCTAGCAGTACCTCTTCCTCCACTGAACCCTCAATCAACCAAGCTAAGGCATTTAATTAGTTCCTTCTAACAAAATCAATATTATTCAAGAGGAGTATGGTCAAAATAGACTGACGGTTTTGAATCGAAATATTAGTTCACCTTCATATGTTACTGAGTCTGAAGGTGATACACATCAGTACTCTGTTCAGTTTTAAAATGGTTCCAGATTACTATATTTTGAATCTGATGAGGACATTCAAGGCCACTAATGATCTACTATTTTAACTGCAAGTGTGTACAACGCAACATTTGGCGAGACGAGATCACCCCTTTTATGACCTTGTTTGTTAATGTATCCCTTTCACAAAAACTCTATAATAATGCAGCTGTTGAAGAAACCCAATCTGAACCCAAAAGACCTACAGAATTATCGCCCAGTGGCAGGACTTCCCTGGACCAGGCAAAGTACTACAAAAAGTTGTTACAATACAGCTTCAGGACCATGTAGAAAGGTTTTCTTGATTAGACCCTTACCCATCTGGGTTCTGGCTGCAATTTTGCCACAGAATAGTGGTCTAGAATTAACTCCTTTGGCTATCAGATGAGAGTGAAATGTCCCTACTAGTGGTATTAGATCTGTCTGCCGCATTTGATTCCATAGACCATAGTATTATTTCTATCTGAACGCTGGCAGACGTTGCACCTGGGGGATCTGTCAGACTCTCTCCCCTAGGGTTGTGGTGTACCCCAGGGTTTTTCCCTTTCACCTCTGCTGTTCAATCTATTAATGCAACCCATAAGTGACATCTTCAGGAATCATGCAGTAGACGTTCAATCCTATGTCTTAAAGCTTGTTCATTTCAAAGATTTGTTTCTGAAAGTTGGGCAGTGCCTGGAAGATGTTGGAAATTGGTTGCCTTTGAATTGGCTCCAACTCAACCCCAGTAAAACAGAGGTGGCCTTGTTTGAGCCTAGACATCTTCTTCTGGATTATAAGAAGCGCCCACCCCTCCATTCCTCATGGGTTGTAAGCTACATTTTGCTTTGAATATGAAAAGTGTAGGCTGCATCTGGCAAGGCAATATAGGATGCGAGAAGCAGACATGATTTAAAATTCAATTTGTTTTTAACCCCTTGCTTCTACTGCAGCTGACCCTCCCATATGTTCCATCCAAAGGCCATACTACTGTGGTGAGAGCACTGGTTAATTTGCTCCCTTCATTGGCTGCCGGTGAGGTATAGAATTAACTTTAAAATCATTTGCTTGATCTATAAATGCCTGAATAATCTTGCCCCATCATATCTGGCTGACATTTTGATGCAATATCAACTCCTTGAACACTGCCATCTGCTAGTAAACATCTGTTGGTGGTACAGCAGCCTTGCTTTATCTGCATGAGAGATAGACAGTTTGCAATATATGGTCCCAAACTATCTAACAGTCTCCCTTGGGAACTCAGGAAGAATAATGCCCTCATCCAGTTTCGTAAAGCACTGAAAGCATTCCTTTTAAAATAATTAATCTATGAGGGGCAGTGTCTGGAAATTAAATTCATGCTAAATACCGGAGTGTATTCTTTTTCATATGATCTCTGCCAAGATGCAGTTTATTCCATTCAGTTTCCACGCATTACAAATACCTCGCTCACTCACTCTGTTTAAATATCCTTTCCCAAAATAAAGTTTTACATCGCTCATGCTCTCATTCAATGATGTTATTTGCACAGACTTCTCAGACAGATGATAACTTTCATTTCATGGTTTACTTAACTTCTGCAATTTGCTCAAGTATGGCCATGTGTGCATTTGGCAGTGCCTTGGGTATGTCTAGCTGCTGCTAATTTCCACAGGAAAGTATTATAGAAGTCTGAAGTAATTTCTCCATTACAGGACTTTTAGTCTTGGGTCAATTCGAATGAACACTGTCGGCAATGTCTGTCCCAAGCAATGCTCTTAAAATAACATTTCCTTTACTTCATTCATTATTAATGATAATGATTTATACGTATTATTAGGCTTGTCCTTTCCCAACAGTTCTATGTTGACAGTTCTATGTTGACAATGCCCTAATTGACAATGCCCTAATTTAATTATGTTTTTCGCACAGACTTTGGCAGCATTTGACAATTTTGTTTCATGGTTCATTCAGGTCCTGGAATTTACTCGGATAAGGTTACAACACTTGCTCTGATCTTCAGTGTCTATGTCCCCTTAAATAAATGTCAAAAACACTATTACTTAACTTAAGTTCATACATTCTATCCCCTGCTTGATGAACATCATTATGCTACCATTGCCTGGACCACTGTGGGCTCGAAGCCCGATTATTGCAATTCTCTCTATGCTAGAGGACAAGAACCGCCTACTCATCAACTTCAGGTGTTGCAGATGCATATTTCTCCAATACTGCTAATATTACATTTGCTACCCTTGAAGAAAAGAATATCTTTTAACTGCTCTCTCTGGCCTACAAAGCAGCTCAGCTCAATCTTACCATAAGCCCTACTTAAGGTGTGCATCTGTTTAATAGACCCAACAAGCTACTTCCTCGAAACTGCGTTCTTCATCGATTTTAAATGCTCCAAGGTCTTTGGTACATCAGGCACATTTAGTCGGCTGAACAATGAAACTAACTTCCTAAAGTTCTTCACTCAAATGATATTCTGCTCACCGTTTGGAAAATGATGAAAACTTACCTCTTCTGACTATGTACCACTTTTTTAGTTCCATCCCTCTTTTTTCCTTGGCATTTTGGTCATACACTGTTGGTAGTCATGCCTCTCTGAAAAAAATAACAATAACAAGCTCATATAGCTTCCACTGTATTTCAATTGTCATTGATATAGATCTTGAACAAGTTACTCCAAATTACTTTTAAATGCAATTTGGGTTTTGATTAATTATTGCAAAATTTGTCAAAATAATCTAGAGTCATGGTACACACTTTTTGTTTATCTTTGAAAAGACGAGGACTGGTAGGTATATTGAATGGCATCAGTTAGCTCTGCCAGATAAAGCTATTTCTCCCATTCTGTGGACCTGCTCCCACAATACCTCTCAGGTAATCTAGTACAGGGCTCTGCATTCAGTCCAGTTCGGGAAAAGGCATGTTTAATTAGATTTTCCCCATTAGTTACATTTAATTGGGATCCAATCGGGTCCTTTCCTGTCGGACAGGCTCACTTGCTTATCTGTTTTCCCCAAACTCTCACTTATTCATATACATTTGAGTTTAAATACCAGAAAACTCCATCCATGTAGCATCATTTGACACAGCATTTCGGATTGGAACAGCCTGTGATAGGTTCCCTTTACTTTCTAACACCCACAAGGGCCCTCTTCCGTGCTTCCATTAGCTCATTAAATATGGATGTGTCAAGAGGGGCTGTATCAGCTACAAACTGCCCCCTCCTTTCTGAATGAAATGAATACTGAACATAAATATTTATTTTTTGAAAAATGATTTATATGGACATGTGTCATTGATGATAATTGTACAGATTTGTCAGAATATTCTGAATCTAGAGATATCATTCATGCTTCAGCCCATCATGTATAATGGAGTTGTTAATATAAGAATTATGAATAGATCCTTAATATATAATTTTACATGCATGTGATGCATGTTTTTCTGAATTAATGATACAGCAAGGTGCAGAAGACTGTTGTGCATCCCTCCTCAGAAAGCGGTGAGAAAGCGTTAGCAGTAATGAGAGATATGTTGACTGGAAGATCTTCTTGAACTGGCACCAGTGGAACGCGTGCGTGGTCTGTTGGAGGGAGGGGACTGTTTTTGCCCACAATACCGTGCCTCTGAGGAAGCAACTAGCAGGTCACCACCGCAAGTGAACACAATCCCCAAACTACTCACTATAAGGTGGAGGCAAATGGAATGTACCCCCCGTGAGCACACAGACCTTATGTGTTCGGCAGCCGAGCAGAGCTAACAACTGCGTGGCAGAGGATCTGGTGTGCTCACGCGGCTGCATTCTCCGAGCGGACCGGAACACACCGGTGATGGCAACCACACCGGCAAGGGGAGCTACAAAAAATACTCCAACGACCAGTCGCCCAGAGGAATGTACCCCGTCTGCAGACTGGAGCAGGCAGCTGGGCCCCAAGGAGCATGACTGCAAACTGGGGTTACGGCTCACGGAAGATCCACATGGACCACATGCTCCAACAATCAATGCTACTACTGAGTGGCTTCCTCTGACCACTGAACCCAGAACCTGACAAACTCCCAACACAGAAACACGGTAGGACACTCAATCTTACCTTCTCCCTAATCATATTTCAAATGCCTACCATTCAGTGAAACCGTACAGAGTGTGGCCCGCTTGCAGCATATCCTTCCAATACAGACTGTAATTAAACCAGTCATAGATCCTCACTGTTAGAAGGGACAATGGGCAGCACCTGCCGAATAGGCTCTGATCCCTCACCATCGGGTGGAATAAGAAGGCCGGAGATACGGGCACACCTCCGGCCCAAGCCCAAAAATCCAAGTTAGCTGCACAATTCAAACGGCACTGGACATAAATAAAAGTGTACAGTGGTGCACATTCATAAACCCACGTGGCAAGACCGAAGCAATAAACAGGACACAGTACGCTCATTGTGGACACTGCAGAACAGCTCCACTATACACTGTATCTATAACAACCTTTGCATTCTGTTTAAAAGTGATCTGACTCCCCTGCCAACTCTGCAATGCTGAAGGCGGCAACAGTGAAGAAGCTAGAGAAAGGATATTGGCAAACTGGACCTATTTAGAGTTCACCCAGTACACTTCTGCCCCACACGCAACCTATAGAATAATTCACAGTAACAATCCAAGGTAGAGGATGACACCCCGTCCACAGAACGGATGCTGGATGATAGAAAGACACCATTAAATTAATAACACAGAGAGGATTAAAAGGCACTAGAGAGGGACTCTCTTGAGGTCACTCCATCTAAGCTACTGAGCCAGCACCAAGACGAAAGGGGCTAACAAGAAGAAAGGCCTGATGGACTCATTCACGGGCCCAAGACCTTCAACCTTTAAAACATCCCCACTTCCCAGCGGCTCACCAATAGAAGGAGGGGATGATAACTCGAGGGATGGCCAATTATTGCAAACTATGCAATATGGATTAATGGCTATTAACATCAAGTTGGATGACATAGTAGGCACAATAGGGTCCCTGAAAGAAAAGTTTGAAAAAGAAAGTAGACACATCACAGAGGCTGAAGCACGAATAAGCACAAATTAAGACATGATATTATGCCACGACTGCACACTGAATACCATCCAAACCGAATTAAAGAAAAGGACTAATGAATGTGAGGATTTTAAATCAAGATCTAGACACAACAACATCTGCGTGGTTGGGATCCCTGAAATGGCAAGTAAGGGTCCCATGGAACCGTTCAGGGAGAACCTCTTAAAACACTGTTCGACCCCTTCAAATTTTCAATGCAATTTCTCGTCGAGAGGGTGCACAGAACCCTTGCTTCCCCATGTCCAGGAGCCCCCCAGAGGACAATAATTGCAAGATTGTTGAACTACAGGGACAGAGACACAATACTTCAACTCACGAGGAAAAAGAGCTCATTACATTTCTAATCCAATAACGTACACATATACCCACACCTTTGCAGTTGGTGTACAAATGCAAAGAAGGACCTATGACGCTGTAAAACACCTCCTTTGGGCCCGGAAAGTGCTGTACTCTCTAATGTTTCCAGCCAAATTGAGGATTCAACATGGGGGAAGCTCCTGGACAAGCAACGTCTTATGTGGAGGTATCTATACCTATGCCCCCATGACAACCGTACCGAGTCTAACGCACCGCACAACAATGGGGAAAATCATGAAGATTACAACGATTGAAAGTGATGAGAGATAACAAACCTTGCTCAGACTACTTCGATACCCTACACTAATGGCAATGGACAAAAACAATTAAGATTGGGGTTACGTCGAGCTGGACAGACGGTAAAGGCTGTCGACATAGCCCCCCAGGATTTACCCAAAAGTTTAGAATGGTCACATCATCGAGTTGGGGTTGATGGTGAGGGTGTCGGGTGCTAAAGGGAGGGGTTTATGATTGTTCAATGTTCAAGCATTCTGGCTCGGAAGCAGCCGGTAGTTACGGGGAGAAAAGGTGAGAAACGTAGTGGCAATGGGTATGCAAGTTCGGTTACATTCAATGATAAACATGTTGTGAAACGATGGATAGAAAAGGGATGGTATGGCTGACCACCTTAAGTTGATTTTGTGGAATGTGAGAGGGCTAAACAACCTGATACAAGTGAGAAAGATCTGGGTATACCTTGACAGTCATGCAACTAACATAGTAATGCTCCAAGAAACCAAGAGGCCACTCACAGGCAGATGGCGCATGGGTGGAGAAAGAACATATTCTACACAAATTACTCATCACAGGCGAGGGGAGTGATACCGTTAATATATAAGGACTTAAGGCTGGATCAACACATATAGACCCGGAGTGGCAACTCTGATAGGCCGAACCCCTGACATCCCAATACTATGGGGGGATTTTAATACAATACTGAACCTCTCCATGGACAGATCAAGCACTAAACATACAACCATGACTAAAGCTTCCCTCACGATAAAGCAGATTATGTCCCAGTGCGGATTAGTAGACATTTGGAGAGCAGCGCATCCCACCTCCACGGAATACACATACTTTTCTACAGTGCATGATACCCACTCCAGAATCGATCTCTAGCTTTTGTCAGAGTCCTGGGTGGACGACGTATGTGAAGCCACAATATTACCACGCACATGGTCTGATCACGCACCTACTGTACTAGAAACATGACAGACATATACAACTAGACCAGCATTTATGTGGAGAATGCCCCTGACAATTTCTTAGTAGAGACACTTAGGATCGATATTGAAATATTCTTTGTAGAAAATGAGAACTCAGTAACCAGAATTTCCACGACATGGGAGACATTCAAGGTATGATTATGGGTAGTGATCATTGCAGCGACATTCAGTATTTTGAAAACCACTAGAAGGGAACTTGGGAAGATTGAAGAGGACCTCAGAGGTCTAGAAAATGAACATAGTAGAACACATGACAGGGCATTACTGGGACTAATTAAAGGTAACAGACTGAAGTTCTGTGATTTAGCTGATCGAGAAACACGGTTTATGGCAAAGATAATACAGGCCAGTTGATATGGTGAAGGGGACCATCCTGACCGGCTGCTGACCGGGATCATTAAAGGGGAATGCGAAGCACAACACATCAGTGGGTACACAAAACCCAATGGGCTAACAACCATCAAACCTGATGAAATAAACAACATGTTTATGGAGTACTATCCAACATTGTATTCAAACAATGACTCAGTGACAGAGGAGGAGGAGGGGTACTACCTGGCACATACTAAACTACCTACACTGGATAGTATGTCCATGGATAAACTAAGCAGCCCAATAACAGCGGATGAAATCACTGAAGCCATAATCTCCCTAGCGTCCAGTAAAGCCCCTGGCCCCGACACCATCTGCATTGAGCTGTACGCAGTTTACAAAGATATCCTAGCACCTAAACGACTCAAAGTTTGGGAGGAGGCATGCAGCACTGGTGAATTACCACCCTCCCTTAGTGAGGGGGTAATAACGGTCCTTACAAAACCAGGAAATCCCCCAAACGAAATGTTCTCATACTGCTCACTCTAATAAATTTGGATGCAAAAATGTTTGCAAAAACACTGGCCAATAGATTGCTTCCATTCATGTCTGAATTAGTGCACCCTGACCAGGCAGGATTTATACTGGGAAGATCAACGGACCTACACATGAGAAGACTGTTTCGCACTATGGCACAGATAAACGTTGAGATTCCCGCAGCAGCAATGGTACTGGATGCTGAAAAAGCTTTTGATTCAGTATCATGGAACTTCTTATTCGGGGTCCTGAAACACATGTGGAGGGATTTAATAAATTTGTAATATATACCGACCGAAAGCCAAGATCCGGACCAACAGGAACTACTCCAAGACTATCAAACTAGCCAGAGGGACCTGACAAGGATGTCCATTCTCCCCAATGCTTTTTGCATTAACAATAGAACCCTTCGCAAGTAGAATCTGTGAGTTCCATGGTCATATGGGAATACACATATGGGGGCCCCCACATATTATATCGCTATAAGCGGACGATACCCTAATATACCTAAAACACCCTGAAGAAAACATAGTACCAGTCCTCGCTGAAGTCAACAAATTGACCTTATATTCTAGTTATAAAATCAACACAACAAAGTCAGATTTGTTCCCTCTTAATGAAAAAACTACTGAACCAGCACAGTTACATGGGATGAAGTGGACAGGGGACTCTGTGAAATATCTGGGTGTGAAACCAGATATTATATGAAGCTATGTTATCATTAGAAATCCATTACTCATTTAGTAATTCATTAGTAATTCATTCAGTCTGAGTAGTGACATTAGTTATCCCTTATCCATATTATTCAGCAATTTGCATTTGCTAGAGAAAGAGGCCTGTTATATTAAGTGCCTTGTAGAGACATGTTTAGAAAGACATATGTTATTATGTATTATGTATGCATTTAGAGACACACATGAATGTGCACTTAGAGTATGCATTGAGCTATGGTATAGCACTTGGTTTGTGAGTGAATGCGTTAGGCACTATAGAGATCATGTAGCTGGCTCCTAAGCCATTCTGAAGAGACACTGGAAGCTGTTCGTTCTGTGGACATTGTTTTCAGTTACACTGTGAAAGATTGGAATGTGTAACTGTTTCTTAGCAGACAGGAATATAAGATGTGACTTTTGCCTTAGTAGAACCAAAGAAGGGCATGGCTTGAGCAGGCCCGGGCTGTCTGGTGGGGGCTATGTAGGGAGTGAGGAGCTTCAAACAGAGAGACACAGATAGAGGGATTTCTGTGAATGGAGAAATATGGAGAGAATGGGAGGATGGTTTCGTAACATAGAATGCAGACAGGAATGATGTGCAATGTCATGATGACAGAACACAGTGAACTGGGAACTGAACAAGACATCCGTACACAGATTTTCAGATGCTTGGCTTGAAGAAATGCTTTTCTGACAGAAATAGGGTTTAGAAATGTAACCATGGAGAAAGAGTGACGTGAATTGACACTATGACTGGAAGCCTGAAATTGGTAGGAGGAGAGAGGCATTTGGGAATGAAAGGAAGCACATCCAGAAGTGCATTGGCTGTTGGGCTGTCCTGCTGGTATTGTTGAACTGTTTGCCTGCCTCGCTCCCAACGGCATGATGTTGTGTCACTGTGAGGAAGCCTGAGCTTCTCTCCTTTGGGCAGTAACACAGACTTGGAAATACCTGGACTTTTTCAAAGACTATTCTGCCCACTGGGCCGCCTCCAGACACACCCCCCCACAGCCTCGCTTCCATTTCTCTTCCATATCACTCCGGTGCGTGTGCATCACGCGCACACATCCGGAACTGCATCCAGAACTGCAGTGGCTGTTGGGCTGCCCTGCTGGTATTGTTGAATTGTTGAACTGTCTGCCTGCCTCGCTCCCAATGCCATGATGTTGTTTCGGCGTGAGGAAGCTTAAGCTTCTCCCTTTTGGGCAGTAACACGGACTTGTAAATACCTGGACTTTTTCAAAGACTAGTTAGTTTATGCTGGTATTTGGAGTATCTGTGCTTTTGTGCTTTTGTTTTCATGGACATCCTTTCTTCTTTTCTCCCACTGCAGTTCTGCTCGCTGGCCCGCCTCCAGACACGCCCCCACACAGCCTTGCTTCCACTTCTTTTCCATATCACTCCGTTGCACCGCGCGCGTGCATCCGGGAGTGCATCCAGAACTGCAGTGGCTGTGGAGCTGTTTGGCGGCTTGGCGGGGGGCATCGGGCAGCGGTTTGCGTAATTGCCCAATTATAACTGTATATTTGCCATTTGCCTTTTGGAATTTCAAAGGTAACCATTTCCTGTAGTGCTTAGCCCACACAATTTGTTAACTTTAAAGGCGCACATGTAGCTTTTCTTAACTGGGCGAGTAAACTGCATGATTTTGTTTGCTTTTCACGGCTGACCCAGTTACCGTGCTGAAAGATTTCTTACTATACTGTCAATTACTATTCCACCAGATGAGCAAGGGCATGGCCTCCAAAAACCCTAATGTCCCCCCCTCTGCATACTTATATAAACTGCACTAGTAACATCCCCAAGGGTGGACAAATAAATAATGTACCTATAGGAGGGATAGGGGGAGGGGAGCCAACAGATACTCCCAATCCAACTGTCGTCCCGAGTGAGGACATTAAAATACTAGTCCAACAGGCCTTAACGATCTTATTAGAACATTCGAGAAAGGATGGTCCTCAATTCCCATCGCACATAAATTGGGTTTGTGAAAAGACTTCGCCTTCAGGTAACCTTGAAGGGACTGAGAGACCGGCCGTTGATGCTAAACCCGTGATACGGGCCGAGATTAATCTGGCCTCCCCGCCCCCTCTACCGACTACTCCATTGAGGCACGGGAGCCTGAGTGACGCCTGGTCTTCCAACAATTTGGAAGCCATGCGTCAACCTAAAGGACCTAACTTAATGCTGAACCAACCTAGGTCATTCCCTTATAAACCCTCCAGAGAAATTCAGTCTATCAGACTCGACCAACAGAGTGGGGGACGCCGATCAGAACTGGGTAAAAGTTATTCTCAATTTAAGGAGTGAGAGGAAGGCCCTCGCGAAGAGCGAGCTGTTGATGGTGGTATTATTCACCCTCACACTTTTGAAGAAATGCCAGTATATTGTGGACCCCCAACAGAGTGGAATGGAGGCAGCCCCACTTTTTGGATTATCCCAGTGTCATGCTGAACCTTATGCTCCCACAAGGTGGCCCTTTGTCCCTAAATCGCGAGAGAAATTTGTCCCTATTCAGTGAGGTTCCAAGACTATCCCTGATCTCCTCTGGAGACATTAAACTTGTTGACTACATTCATCCCATTAGGTATGATTATGTTAGGTTGGTCTTTTATTCACGAACCATCAAGGAACTTGTCCTCTAGGAGATTGAGTCCCTGCACCATTTTGGTTTTGACCTTGAACTCTTTAACGAGGGCTTTCTCAAACCAGGGGTTGTGATCAGGGGAGGAGATATAAAGAATTAAACGTGGGACCACAGCAAACAAAGAATGAGAGGGACAACCAAAAGATTGCTACAACAGAGCCAGATTTGATGTGGTTGGCCCAGATCAGACACTTAGAGAGTACAACCAAAAGATTGCTACAACAGAGCCAGATTTGATGTGGTTGGCCCAGATCAGACACTTAGAGAGTCTCTTGTTAAACTCCAAGCTTTCAAAGAAAGCCATAGATTGTTTCTCCTCTAACACTTATGTCATGGAATTTGAGGGGAAACCGTGCACTTAAGCAGCCTTCCTCTAATGCTGCATTCTTACATGATGCAAGCATCTTTTGCCTGCAGGAAACTTGGGCTCTTGCCCCTCTATCTTTGGATGGATTTGATGTGCATCAATAAATAGCTGTTAAAAAATCCAAAGGCAGACCTTCAGGAGGCCTTCTCATTGCAGTGAAAAATAACCTCTTTTTCAAATGTATTAAGTCATTCAAGATTCACAAGGGGTGTATTGCTATTCTTTTAAATCTTTGTTATCCTGGCCCTCTGACCTACTTATTGATTATCAATGCGTATTGGTGCCCCGATCTTGAGTTGAATGAGTTTATAGCGTTAATTGATTGTACCATTCAGGAATGTCAAGAGTTGTGCAATATTCTTAAAATTGTTATTACAGGTGACTTTAATGCTGAACTAGGTCCAGGAAAATTTGGTGCGCAGGATGGGTACAGCACAAATCGTGTGGATTGTAGTTCCTCTCGGAAAAATCTACAGGGAGCCACGTGTTACCAATTTCTTTCTGATTGGGGTCTTTATTGTGTGACTGAACTTTTGGGGGTTGATGTGGATCTTAACATATGGTGGAATGGGACTGCGTGTTCTACTATTGACTATGTCTTTGTAAATATGACATTATTTAATTTAATTTCAGATTTTAGTATAATCCCTACAAATGATAGCGATCATAAACTGCTCATAGTTTCCCTTCAAGTCCCCTTAGCTCCCCTTAAGGGGGCCTTTTTACCACAGTTGGAACTCAATAAACCTTGCAATAGAATCAATTGGCATAGTGACAACATTTCGAAAGTCAAGAAGGATTTTCTGCAAGACTTTGAAAAGAATAGTTTTGATAAAAAATTGGTAACTTACACACATGGTGACTTTGAGATATATGTTAATCGCGTTATACTGGGACCCTCGGGTATCAAGAAACCAACTGCAGTTCGGCATACCCACATGCATTCCTTTAATCCATCTATGCATAAACTTAAGAGAGAGATGAACCGGGAAATCCATTTACTCTTGAAAATGCTAGGTACTAATTCACTCAGCGGTAGGCTGAACATGGTCAAAAATAAATGGAAATCAAGAGCCAGAATTCTAAGAGCCACACTTTTTCAGATGGATGCGGAAAACATGCTGCAGTCTCTTTCTGTTACGAACACTGAGAATTTTTGGACTCTAATAAATAAGAGAGAGGATGTTAAACTTAGAGCCCAATCGGTATGCATCTCTTCCGAGGTTTGGAAAGGGCACTTTGGCACGTTAACTAGCTCTCCTGAAATGAGCTGGACAGTCCTGCAGGACATTTGGTCGTGTCAGTGGGTGGTCCCCTTTGTTTTGGCTGATATTCAGAGAATGATCGCTTCGCTGCTCTGCATCGCAGGCCCCCGGTCCGAACTTACTCACCAAATCTTCATGGGCAACCCACGCTTGTGGGCAAAATGTTTTTTTTCCTTATTTAAAGATATTGTAATCACCAGGGCATTTTTCCGAAGAGCTGGCACATGTCTTACATCGTGCCTATATACAAAAAGGGTGATAGGTCCAGTCCCTCCAGCTACAGACCCATCGCCTTGTTGGACGCTGACTCAAACAATTTTGCTTGTATTGTTTTAGAGCATATACACGATTGGATAAAGGAATTCAGGATTCTCTCCCCCTTTCATTTTGGATTTAGAAAGCATGTGGGCACGGATGCAGGTGGACTCATGATCAATATTATGCAGCAACAGGCCTGGATAAGGGGACATCCTCCCATTTACATGGCATCCATTGCCCTGATGTCTGCCTTCGATTTGGTGAACAGAACCATATTGTGGTGCAAACTCTACGCATTGGGCATGCCGGCTCCGTTGCTGTCTGTACTTTACCAAATACATTTAATTTGTATTTCTCTGACATAGGCTCCCGTTTGGAAGGAATTTCTTTTGCATCGCCAAAAGTAGAGGGAGTTAAGGTCATCTGGTCTGCTTATGCAGACAATGTTACTCTGTATGACCACACTCCTATTGGCCTGCAACGCCTTCTAACTTCCTTCAAAAACTACACTCAAGCTAATTTGCTACTAATTAATTACACTAAAACTGTAATATTGTGATTAAGCTACAGGAAAAGTCCCATCAGGTTTTCCTGGTTCCTAGATATCATCATATTAATAGTGAGCCATGCCTTTAGATATCTGGGCTATCCCATCTTTGAGGACAAGAAAATGGCAAATATTCGTGACTACCTTGACAAGAAAATCAGTCCCCTGATTTCTCCGTTACAAAAAATAGACAATAAGTAAGTGAAATGTTCCCTACTACCATCCATCTGCATGTATAGAAACAGAACTGTCGCACAATTTAGTTATGGCCTCGAATTTTCTTGGTTGTGGTGTAGAAAGGAAATTGTGAAGTACAAGGCCCGCTTTTTAAGATCTATGGTTAGGTGTCTCCCAAAGTATGTGCCCTCTGCTGCTATTTGCTATGAATTGGGGTTGTTTTCTATCTCTAGCACAATCGAATGGCGACGGCTCATGATGTATAGGAAATTGCTTTCGGGTAATGACACCAACTTGTATGGAAGTATGGGAAGTGGGTTTGTTAAAGGTAATGCTCTATCAAAGTTTCTTGTGGACCTGGAAAGGGAAGCTCTGGAATCTATTAAAAAAGTAGGGGTCTCTCGGGACCTATTGACTTTGAACCCGTTGAAGGTTAAGGCCCTCATTACGACCCAGGCGGTAAGTATCGAACATTACCGCCATGGCGTAATTTACGTTTACGCCCTGGCCCCATGTCGTAAAGTGCGGCACATTCTGACCCATCGCGCACAAGCATTACGCCATGGCGGTAATGTAAAGTACGCGATGCCGTAAATGACCCCAAAACGGCCCCTACCGGCATCGTACGCCACGCAAGGTGCACTTCCGCCACCCATCATAGCGGTCACCGCAATTAGCGGTGACCGTAATTAGCGGTGACCGTAACTAAGCGGAACCGGAAGTAGCGTCATCGCGGCGAAACGGGAAAGAGCACGGCGGCCATCCTTAAAAACACAATCCATTGCCATCCTCCCAAACCACTCCACATCCGACCCTGAGACCCGTCATAACCCTTTACCCACCCATTTACCAACTTGAAAATGCCTAATGCAGTCAAAAAAGCCTGCGATCGGCAGCGCCAGGACCGCTTCTCCCTTGAGGAACTCATCATGCTTGCGGAGACCCTCCAGGACAATGCTGCGGTGGTCTTCTCCACGCAAATGACCAGGCCGGCAATTGCCAAGAAGAAGGCCATATGGGCCCTGGTGGCAGAGCGTGTCAGTGCGGTGGGAACCGTACCCCGCAATGCACAGCAGTGTAGAAAGCGGTGGGATGACCTGAGGCTCCGCGTCAGGGGCATCCTCTCGGCAAATAGGAACCTGGCCACGGCAACCGGGGGAGGATCTGAGTCACCCATCAAATTGCAAGCATGGGAGGAAATCTGTGCCTCCACTATTGGAATGGAGAGTATAGAAGGAGTAGGAGGGATGGAGAGAGGAGCCCCGACATCAGGAGATGCAGGTAGGTGGCTCAAATCAAGCCATGCAAAATTCACCAAAGTCCAATCATGTGAAGTACAATGTTGCCCCATAGTGCAAGTGCAACACAGCAGCAGGAGACTGCCCACAGACACATCCGATCTCCACCCTGTACACATGCAGCATGCACACCCTAACTGCCGGCACCCACATACCTCCATGCTACTTCCACACAAGAGGCAGACAACCTGTATGCCCCTGCCTCAAATGTGCTGCATGTACTAACTGATAAGATGCCATTCGTCACAATGCAGGCCCAATGTCCGCTGACCCATCAATAACACTATCCCTCCTTTGCTCCACCACAGGCTCAGATTCAGAACCTCAGGATGAGGACACCACTGCCTCCACAGCCACCAAGAGGGCCAGGACAACTGTGCCAAGACCGCAAGCCTCCACCTCTGCCGTCCCGAAGAAAACACCACAGCAGCCACAATCCCTGCCAGGGAAAGAGGACAGGGCACTGACAGCCACCACAACTGTCACCACAGAATCAGCAGCAGCAGCGCACATTACACCAATCGTGCCCACCGAAGGGACAGGGTCTGCTGCAAGCAGCACTCTTGGCGAAATCGCAGCCATTGAAGCCTCCTCCGATAGTGAAGCTGGGATCATTGAGGAGATTGAGGATGCAAGCCCCACTGCCCACCTCAATTCCCCTACATATCCCCAAGCACCCTGCATGCGGATGCCACACAGGTGCAGTTAGGGGACGAGGATTGGCCAGCCACCCCATCCCCGCTGCCGGAGGTGAGCAGCCCAATGGGTATGCCAATGCCATCAGTCATGAACCAGAGGAATGAACAGACCCTGGATGAGATAGTCACCCGGCAGCAGCAACTATCCTCGCTCCTCAATGAACACGTTGCAGAGTGTTGGGGGGCAAAGGATGCAATGGAGAGATGTGCAGACAGAGTCACGGCTGCCATTGAGTCCTCCACGAAGGATATCTGCACAGAACTCGCCGCTGTGTGGCACGTAATCTCAGAACTGGTGCAGACCATTCGGGACATGCGTCCAAATGTGCATGCAGGAACCTCCTCATCAACCAGCTCGGCACAGAGCAGCCCCATCCGACGATCAGGGAGGAACCTGCGCAGCACGGGCAGGGGTGCCCCGGGGGCCAGGGGAGGGGACTGTAATTAGTGGCTGGACAGTGGAGAATTACTGCATCACACACTGCTGCACAGACTCACTCATACCTTCGTAGGGATTCACGGGGGGAGGGGGGAGTGGGTGTGTTTGGGTGTTCGGGGGGGAGGGGGGAGTGGGTGGGTTGGGGTGTTCAGGGGGGAGGGGGGAGTGGGTGTGTTGGGGTGTTCAGGGGGGAGGGGGGAGTAGGTGTGTTGGGGTGTTCAGGGGGGAGGGGGAAGGGGGGTGTGGGTGTGTTGGGGTGTTCAGGGGGGAGGTTGGTGGGGGGGTGGGTGTGTTGGGGTGTTCAGGGGGGAGGGGGAGTGGGTGTGTCACACCTTTTCACATTCATAATACACTTTTTCGTTTAGCACAAATCAAATGTGTGGACATTGCTCATTGCGTATGTGTGCTTTATTGTTGTACAGTCCACAGTGTGCATGTTCCAGACACACACAGTGCCCCAAGAGCCGTCTCCATGTTACACGCACACGCTGTGTGTGCTAGAAGCATTGGTCAATGAGATTCTGACGCATTTCACGCCCCTCCTGTGCATCGCTGCCTCCTTGAGGTGCTGGCCCATCCCCACCCTCATCATCCTCATCGTCAGGTGGTTGCAGTTCGGCGTCAGGGGGCAGGGGCACATTTCGTCTGACGCACATATTGTGTAGCATGACACATGCCATGGCGATCTTCGCAACCTTCTCATGGCGGTACAGGAGTGCCCCGCCAGACCTGCTGAGGCAGCGGAAACGTGCCTTCAGTAGGCCGAATGCCTGCTCAATCACCACACGGGTACGTGCATGGGCACGGTTGAAGTCCTCCTCATGCTGGTTCTGTGGGTTCCGGACTGGTGTAAGGAGCCACCTCTTCAGGGGATAGCCTGCATCACCTGTAAGTGGGCAACAATGTATGTGTCAGGGATGAGATTGATTTCTGTACATGACATGCCACCATGCCTTGCATTCAACTGTTACTTTGCACCACTTTTAGTTGCGCTAATGGATTCACACTATGCAACCGGTATATGTTCATGGCTCTCATGTACAGTTTTGCATGCCAAGACACAATGCAGGGGGGACAAGTGCCTTGTGAGTGCCCATCCACTGTGTCCGTTCAGGCCGTTTCTTTAGGTGACCTGGTACGTGTCCTGTGAGGTCAACGCTCACATGATTGCAACATTGCTGTCTGCCTCATTATGACCCCAGTGAACAATACTGATGTCAATAGGGACAGTTTGTGGGCCTTGCTGTCTGTGTTGTGGTGTATTGATGTTCCTGTCCGTCATGTGCCTCCATTGTGCACAGTTATGGGGGACAGGGCTTTCAGTTGATGGTGTTTGGTGACGTGCATGTAGGTGCTTTTCGTTGAAGTCACTGTGGTCACATTTTGTACAATGCACTTGCAGATGGTTGTGTCATGGTTGGGAGACACCTTCATTCCCATGTTAGGGCTGCTTAGGTCAGGAATCATGTATACAGTTGTCAGATGACGTAAGTGCTGCCTCAGGGGATGATCTGGCTACTGCTAGTCGCAGCCAGGTGAAGTATGTATCTCCCCCCCCCTTTCTGCCAGGTGAAGTATGCATCACCCCCCCTTTCTGCCAGGTGAAGTATGCATCACCCCCCCCCTCTTTCTGCCAAGTGAAGTATGCATCACCCCCCCCCCCTTTCTGCCAGGTGAAGTATGCATTGGTACGTCGATCACCTACTCACTTCACATTTCCATGCTCATGACATTAGACTCACTGAGTAGCCAGGATCTTGGGCCTGCATGTCGCACCATGTAGCGTGGTATGCCAGCTAGTGCATGGAAACCCACTTTGGTGTTAGCAATCTCCTGGGCAGACCGTGGCAATGAGATGTGGTTGTCTGTGTGCTTGAGGAGGGCATCGAGCACTTGGATCAGTGTACGTGAGAATAATGGTTGTGATATGCCATGCAAGTGCCCCACTGTGTGCTGGTAGGTGCCTGTGGCCAGGAAGTGAAGCACAGACACTACCTTCAGTAGGGGGGGGATGGCGGTGGGTGTTTCAATCATGCTGACGATGTCGTTGTGTATCATGTCCACAATGGTGGTGATGGTGTCCCGGTCCAGTCGGTAAAGGGTGTGGATCTGCTCAGCGGTGAGGTTGAATGGACTGGCTCTGATGTGTGGGATTGGGGGCTGCCTGCGTGGTGCCACTGGCTGTGCTGGCGGGGCTTGCGGGCCCTGCCTTGCCCTCCTTCACCTCCTGCGTCTCCTCTGTGCAGCCTGTTGTTGTTGTTGTTGTTGTTGTAGTTGAAGTTGTAGCACTTGCATTGCTATCAGGTCCTCCAGCCCCAACATTGCTAGTCCTATTGGTATCATTGTGGAGTGTGACTGGATCTGGGGAGGGGTTGGGTGTGCTCTTTTTCTGCTTCCTGAGTCTGTATTGCCTCCACCTGTGCTGATTCTGTGCACCTGTGGCAGCTGGATTCACTGCACAAGGCCCTTTACGGTTGGTTCGCGATGGCGTAATTAGCACCATGGCGGTAAGGAACTTCACGGGCTGGGTGATGGCGTTAGGTGCATGTCCGCTTGGGTCGGCATTTGCGTACTTTGCGCCATGCCGGTAATTACGGTGTGGGAGGGCGCGTGCGCGCGTCCTTGGTGCAGTTAGCGGCAGCGTTAACTACGATGCCGCTAATGGCATCGTAGTTAATGGTCACGGGGCATGATCGGACCTAGCGGAAAACGATGGCGGTAACAATTTACCGCCATCGTTTTTCACTTAGCGCCAGGGTCGTAATGAGGGCCTAAGAGTCTGCTTCTTCACTGCGATTGGAACACCATGGTTACTGAAGTTCAGCATAAGAAACTGTATTGTCAATTGGTATCTAATATAAAAAAACTGGGCACCACCGAACCATATTTACTTAAATTCCCTGGTAGAGCGTGGAGGCAGGATTTCATGAGGTTCCAGTTTAATGTTCTTGAGACAGGAAACATTCTGAACATTAGGTCAGGAAATCATGTTTTAGCCCATCAATGTAGATTCTGTAAAAACGAGGTTCCAGCAGAAACATTGGAACATATTTTGACTGAATGCGTTGGTTTAAGGTCAGAACGTATTAAATGTTTCTCACAATTTGTGCCTAGTACTGAATGTGTTGATCTTACAGCATTATGGCTGGACATGTTACATGGGAATCGAGTTAAGCTCCAATTAGCAGTAAAGATACATTGTGGACTGTAATTATGATCAGCTGTATAACCATATTGGGTGAGGAATGAACAGCCCGCTTTCAAAATCAAGAAAATTGCCTGTCTTATGAATTCTATTTTTAATGAGTTTGATTTATTCTATTTATATCTAGACACATATCTAGACACTACTTTACCACTTGTGATGGTTGATTGTCCTCATGTAAGTAGATGGGTCCTGTAAATGTTATATGCTTCAGGATGCGGAAGTTTGTTTATCTTTATGTTTGGGAAATTATAACTCCTGCAGACGTTAAGGATTTTTATCTTTTGTTTTGTGTTTTAATGTATTTTAATGTATATCTATCTTCCTTATGTACTAGAAAACTTTTGTAAAGGTTACTGCCTAACCAAAACAAGTACATTTTTTTTTTTAAAGAATGAAAGGAAGTGGTGGCATTGAGGAAGGCATTGAGAGGCGTTTTGGCATGCAGCCCTGGCAGACCAGCTTCAGAGAGATCGATGAGCTTTACAGAGGCTTGAGTGAGGCAGTTCGACTGAGCAGCTCTGGCAAAGGGAGCTGGAGAGGAGAGAGAGCGGCTCAAATCGTGCTGGGAGAAGACTTGCCTGGCAGAGACAGGATGACACATTCGGGGAGGCAGTGGTGAGGCTGACTGGGAAGATTGTCCACACATACAGGGGAGTAAAGGCCTGTTGAGTGGGAAACTGTGTTGTTGAGATTTGCACAAACTAGAGATGGGTTGTTGACATATTGGTAGAAGGGGAGATAGACACACACATAGAGAGTGTGATGTGTGGTGGTGTGGATTGGAGAGGAATACTGAATACTGATGCTTGCAAATTATTATTAGGCTGCATTTGTTGTCATTAGGCTGCATTAGCATTATAGATCCAGCTAATTAGATTGCTTGCATTAGAAGCCTGTAAGGCTTACATTCATTGTAGTTTACACCCAAGTATAAGGGGTGCGAAATTGGGTTTTGCAAGAAGTGTTTGTTATGCCTTGCTGTGCATGAATAAATGTATTTCATTGTTATAATTGAGACTGGCTTGTGTGTTTTCTTTGTGTTTTATGTGTCTATTCTTATGGTTATAGTGTTAGGGAATGTTTGTGTATCCATAGCATAGAAATTGGGCAGTAACACAGTGCACAATCGCCCTGAGATATACTTTTTTTTTTATTGGTTTATTACAAACCTTTAAAAAAGACACATGACATACAATCATTCTAATAAATTTCCTCTCAAAGAAAGGGAAGGTCAAACACTTAACTAAAAGACTCGATAAACAGCTTGATTCCAAAAACAGCTAACAGCTCTTATGGAGAATTTTCCCATTATGTTCCCGAATTCCTATGATCATGCTTATCAAGCTATAGCAGTCTGTGACATCTTAAATTCAGTTTCAACCTTTGCTAATTTTTCAACCATTTTTTCTTAAAAAAACGTTAGTTCAATTGTTAGGCTCCGATCCGCATCTTGATGCGACTCTCTCCACCAATCATCAGCCGTCATTGTTGATTTTGCCATGGTGAACCTTCCCAAATGAGTAATGCGTTCTTGTTTAATTTTTGAACAGAGGAGTGTTAGATGTTTTAACGTTTCATTATTTTCTCCACACAGGCGACAATTTAAGGATGATGCTCCATCTTTTTCTCGTATCGATAAGATTTCTCTTGTGTGAAATTGATTTAATCGATATTTCGTGAAGAGGACCCTGCGATCGCAGTCTGGGAACTTGAGTAGATAGCCCTGTGGATTGTCCAATTTTCTGGCCTCAGGCGGTAATGTTTTCATTATTCTGTGGTTCCTTCGTGTATCACAAGAATCAATCCAATCTTGGGACCATAGCAATGATTTGACTTTGTTTGGATTGCAATGCAGCAAGCCTCTGCTTGCACTTATGTCGCTCAAGATTCTTACTTGTAAAATCAACATAACAAAGTCAGAATTGTTCTCTCATAACGACAAAACTACTGAACCAGCGGAGCTACATGGGATGAAGTGGGCGGGGGACTCTGTGAAATACCTGGGGGTTAAATCATGCAGACTACCTCAACGCACTCGAAAACAAACTTAATCTATGGGGTAAGCTCCTAACGTCACTAATAGGCCGGATAATTTTCCTAAAAATGATAGTAGTTCCAAAACTCCTATATTATTTTAATACTATACCGATCTGGCCAGGTCGACAGTACTTTAACTTGCTCCGGAAACTAGCTTTGGGATTCATATGTGGTGGGAACACTGCCCGGACAAGATGGGAATCCCTAACTGAACCATACCACAGAGGGGGGCTTGTGGCCCCCGACTTTGAGCTATATTATTTGGCTGCTCAAACCCACTACGCTGGCCTATTGTATAGCCCGGACAACAAATACTCAAACATCGATCTTGAAAAGCAATCTGCATCGCCAAATGACATAAGAACTACTCTGATATGCACGCATCGGGTGGATCCCTTCCCGTTTGACCAGTTACGCACTATATTAGATGCCTGGAGGCGCATAATGGTGAGACTGAAAATCACAAACCCATACAGTGAAAACATGCCGCTGTGGTATATCCCCAACCTTCCCCCTACTATGGATACTGACGTCCAGAATGCATGGGACCCTAACAAGACAATGGGCCTCATTATGAGTTTGGCGGTAAAAATCTGTCATTACCTGCATGCCAGTATGAACGTGTCCGTTCAGTGCTTACCACGCAAACAACGTCTGATTACGAGTCTGCGTGCACTTGCATCCCGGCATGCCGGTAACGGATGCACCACCATGCTGGTAACATGCCCCACCCTCTCGATAGCGGCATCGAGAAATGTGCAGATACCTCCTACGTCATCGTTGTTCCCCTAAATAACGGTACAGTCATTACCGGACCGTAATTGTAAGGCACCTGAAGTAACACCATCGCGCCGGAACGGGAAATGCAGCGGTGGCCATCTTGAAAAACACAATCCATTGCAATCCTCGGCAGACAGAACCTGTGCACCAGAATTCCCAATCCCTGCTGGAAGACAGTGGCTAAAGTGACCAAGAAAAGCACTTCTCGCATGTGCAAACCGCACTTCAGCGATGATGAGCTGAATATGCTCTCAGACACACTTGTGGAGCAGGCCGATATTATTTTCTGTGCGGACCTGCGGCGTCCAGCACAGTTGCGCAAAAAACAAATTTGGGAGGACCTTGCAAGGAAGGTCAGTGCAGTGGGGACTACAACACACACTGAAAAGGACTGTAGGAAGAGGTGGAACGACCTGCGCCTGCGAGTCCATAACGCACTGTCAGCCAACTGCAGCAAGGGGCAGGCAACAGGCAGCGGTCCAAAATCCCCCATCAAGATGTCCAGTTGGGAGGAAACCTGCAGCTCCATTATGGACATGGAGGCGGCCATTGAAGGAGTTGGAGGACCAGAGTATGGAGTCCCAGCATCAGATGATGACGGTGAGTGACCCTTTGCGCACCACATAAGTCCTCACACACATTCCAAGTACAAAATTCACCACCAAATGTGAATCTGATGAGAGCAAATACACGGCCCATCATACACACATCCCTGTTGAGATGCTGGCCCCACCACTGTCACATCAAAATGCATGCTACATGCCTCTCCAATACATAATACACCCCTGATACACAACCAAACAGCACATGTCACACAGCACACAAGCCACAACACACCTGTAGACCTCACAACAGACACCATGGAAAACATGTCTGTACCTGAGGGATGCCAATACAATCCTCCCAATCTTGCAAGCACCATGTCCCCCACTCCAATAAGCAGAAAACTAAGCAAATGGCCCAAACTGCACCAACACCAATGCATGCAGGATGCATGACTCCCATCACTGATGCCATGCCTTTCAATCCCCACAGGCATGAATACTGACAGCAACGGGATGATGCAGTGGCACAGCATACAACACCTGCAAGAAAGGCCAGGGATCAGGACGATGGCACCAGGCCATCCACGTCCAGGGGTGCAAGGATAAGCAAAGGGGCTGACAAAGCACACACCAGTGCCCAACCGGTTGCACTGCCCCTAACACTGTTCAAGAAGCCACCTGCACCTGTCGCCATGGAGCACCAAGCTGGAGCACCCGTGCCTGCAAGGCACACCTGCATGAAGATGTTGCGGGCAGGAACCCTGCCCACATGCATGCATCGGCGCCCAAGGAGACACACATTGCCGGGGATGAGTCCACATCAATGGCAAGTGACCTTGATGGCACGCAGTCGGCAGGCACAAGTTCTGTGGGTGTGGCTGCAGCATCCGCCCAACATAGAGCCAACGAGGACGAGGGGCATGAGGAGGACCCAAATGTTGGGGCTGGGGGAGGGGATGTGTGGAGTTGTTGGGGGATGGGTGGAGGGGGTGCATTGGGGTGTTGGAGGGCAGGGGGTGAACGGGGTCATTGGGTGGTGGAGGGTGGGGGAGGTGGTATTTGGGAGTGTTGAGGGGGTGGAGGGAGGTTTGGAGGTAGATGTACTGCAGGTGGAGGGTTCAATCATGTTTAAATTTATATCAGTTCAATACACCTGTTGTGTTAAAAAAATCACATGACTGGACATTGCATCTTGAGCGTGTGTCAATTTATTGCATGACAATGTACAGTGCCCAGAGTCCCCCAATCCCAGTGCCCAGAGTCCAACATTCCAAACTCTCTCTTCATCCCAGTGCCTCAGAAATAATGGGTGATCAATGATTGGCGCACAACACGTCCATCATGTGCCTCACGACCAGGCAATTGTGCAACATCTTCTACTTCATCATCTTCATACTCACCCGGTGGTGGCTGGTCCAGGTCAGGTGGCAGGGCTACGTTGCACCGGATGCAAATGTTGTGCAGCATGGCGCATTCCGAAATGATCTTGCCCACCTTCACAGGCCCGTAAATGAGTGCGCCATCTGACCTGCTGAGGCAGCAAATCCATGCCTGAAACAGGCCAAAGGTCTGCTCTATGACCACACAAGTGCGTATATGAGCACGATTGTAATCCTCTTCATGCCTGTTCTGCAGATTCCTCACAGGGGTGAGGAGCCACAGCTTCAGGGGATAGCCAGCATCACCTGCATGGGAGCACAACAAGGTATGTGTGAGGGTATTTCTTCAATTCAATTTGTGCTTAGCCTGTACATTGTTCATGCTCATATGCAGTATGTCGTCAATGGCAGCTATTGACTGCACATCTGCACAGATATCTGCCCTGTACACAACTTGGCAATCCATGGTGCTGGTCTTGGGTGACGTACAAGACTTAGGGGCCTTGACATTGGAATCACCACTCACCCAGATGGAGTGAAAAAGTCCATGATGTACTCACATGTGAGGGTTGTGTGGCAGGGGATGAGACCAAATGCATGTTGGGCAATGTTTGATGCATTAGGCTGATGGCCAACAAGATACAGGTTGTGTAGACTATCATGCTTTTGGATAATTGATGACACCATGCACATGTCCTTTGACATCTTCACATGTCACAATGGCACAATGTGATTGTTGGTAAGGTCTCAGTGAGGGATGTGTTCCTTGGATGATGCATGCTGGTACTCATGTACTGTGGGTGATTCCCGCACCAATTGCACCCATTTAGGTGTTGTTCACTACTTGATGGGTTTAATTTGAAGCATCCCTGTCACATGTGATTTTCCCATTTGCATTCATCTTCACATGTTTCCATGGTGTTATGCAGTATTACTGTCGGGGAGGGGCAGTGACAGGGAATTCCCTGAGTGGGAATTTATATTGCGCACTCATGGATGCATGACCTGTGAGGTGCTTCTATGTGGTCATGTGTATTCAGCTTTGTGACTGCATGATGGTGCATTGTGGTGCTGTGGGTATGGTCAGATGATGTCCAGTGGACAAGTTCAGGGGTGTGTGCTGATTGTGAATCTGACATTTACACATTGGTGTACGGCCAGGGTATGTCGGCCTCCATTGTGAGTGCCATGCATCAAATTTGAATGATTATGGGCACAGTGTTTGCCAGCATGGACACTGTCCAGACACCCCAATGAGAACACACCCATGGCCCAGATAGCAGACTAGTTGCATATGCATGTAACCCCACCAGAAGAACATGGTTGCGAGATGTCATGCAGCTGCCCCACTGTATGCTGGTAGATGCCTGTGGCCAGGAAGTAGAGTACAGACACCACCTTCAGCAGAGGGGGGATGGCGGTGCGGATGGTGATCAGGCTGACCAAGTCTTCATGTATTCAATCCACTATGGTGGTGATGGTGTCCCTGTACAGGCAGTACAGGGTGTGGATCTGTGCTGGTGTTAAGTGGAATGGACTGGCCCTTATGCGCGGGATTGGTGGCTGCCTGCAGGGAACCACTGCCTGCAAAAGTGGGATTTGCTGGTCCAGTCTCACCCTCCTTCTCCTTCTGTGTCTCCTCTGTAATCCCTGGTGTACTGCCCGATCATGGAGTAGCAGTGCATGCATGTCCTCTAGCTCCAGTATCGCAACTGCAAGTGGAATCATTGTGGTCTTGGAAGGGGTGTGGTGTGTGGGTGTGCACCTTTTGTGCGGGGCCAGGCTCCATTGCCTCCACCTGTGCTGATTGTGTGCACCTGTGACAGTTGGGAACACAGCAGTTTTCCATTAACGGGTGATCTGCGATGCTAGTGTTGCCAGCATTATGGTGGCCCTTCTTCCCGGCATCTGGATGCTGGTATCTGCATGTCCGTGCGACTCGTAATGTCCTCTTCCTTGCGGTATGCCGGTGTTACTGGCACGGCGCCCACACGCCTGTGTGCATGCCTGCACAGCGGTGCATGACCACAGCGGGTCCCTGTCAATGCCGGTAGGGCCAGCATTGCAGGTCGTGATGGTCTGGTAAACGATGCTGGTAATGCCTTACCAGTATTGTTATTACCGGACCGCCAACCTTGTAATGAGGCCCAATGAAACTAGCGGATCTCTTTCCTGGGGGCAGATTTGTCACGTTAAATGAATTTAAAGATAAACTGGGCGACAACCCAATGAAAATATGGCAATAGTATCGGATGGGAGCGGTCGTAAAACAAAAATGCCCATCATACCCTGTAGAACCTGATTCTAATGAATATATGGAAATGATGATACAATATGACAACAAGAAAAACTATTGGCGAGATTGTATTCAAAGATACAAGACAGTGCTCCCAAACAACCACACTTAGAGAAAAATGGGAAAGGGACACAAGGTCCACGATTGATGAATATAAATGGCAGAAAATGTGCACCTTAACCAGGGAGGTATAGCTCAATGCACGACTGTGGTTGATACAATATAACATTTTGAATAGGCTCCACTATAACCCCAAACATATCACCAGATTCAACCCAAAAAATGTACAACTCTGTCTGAAATGTGACGAAGATGCTGATACAATACACATGTTCTGAAATTGCCCTCCGATTGCTGATTTCTGGCAACAAATCGCACAGACGCTATATGAAATGGTTGATATACCCCTAACGACTATTCCATTAAAGTACTTTCTGGGAGAGGAAAGGTGGAAACTAAAATTTGCAGATTCTTCAATATAGGTTGCATAATCACCAAAAAATGTATACTACTTAGATGGAAGGCAAAGGTGGCACCAACAGTAAAACAATGGTTCAATGAAATGGCGCATGTGTATGACAAAGAGGGGGGATATGTACAGACTGTGGTAACAACGTCACGGCCTAAAAACATATGGGCCCCATTCATAACGTATATGGAAAAGACAACCGGAAACTGATGTCAAGTGTATGATGCTGTAATAGACTTATGGTCTGTACTATGTATGCGAAAATAAATGTATAATAAGTAAGTGATGATTGTAATATGATGCATGCAATGAAAACATAGTGAATGTGAAACATACAACTGATTGAACCATTTGTATACTGTTGCCAACTTGTTAAATAAAGTTTTTTTTATAAAGCTGCTGAGATGTCTAGTAGGATGAACACACTCTGTAAGTTTTCACCCACATTGTTTTTAAATGTACCCCAGATGGAGTACAGAACAAATTCTGTACTCCTAGAAGATCTAAAACCGTGCTGTGGCTCATTCCGGAGTTGTTTTGTTTCGATGAAGTCCTGGAGCTGGCGACATAAACAGTGTTCAGAGGTTTCCCAATGAAAGGCTTTTTCTAGATGGGGCGATAGCTGGCTGGGTCATATGGGTTTGCTCTGAACTTTTTGAGCAAAGGTTTGATGTATGCAGATTTCAACTGAGGTTGGACTCTTTCGATGCTGATGGAGTCATTGAGGAGGGATGGGAGGATGGACGTTAAGTCTGGAGATTTCATGATGGATTTGTAAAGATTGGGTGACATGGATCCTCAGGAGATTCTGATGGGTTGCATGAGTCAATGGTAGCTTGTTGATCCACTGCAGACAGAAGGTGGAAAGATAATAGAGAGGAGGTGGTGGGAGGTGAAATGTGGGTGGAAGCGTCCTTTATTGTCAATGAGCATATGACCCTTTTAGTAACCTGCATGCAATGGATGGGGATGAAGAATAACTCTGACACCAAATAATAAAACCAACTCAGGAAGATGTCAAAAGTGCTGTTTTATTATCATTTATCTAAAACAGGGAGCAACAACGGACATCAACTCGAACTATCAGTGCATTTCTCATGAAAACATCCTTATATGCAAAGAATATGTCAGACGTGAAGTCATACTACATGGCAAATAATACACAACCTAATCAAAACTGTGATAGGCTTAAGGGAAACATCTAAGTATACATTGCATAGGGACTAGGATTGTGATTTGCTGTCCACTGTCAAGGGGGCAACTTATGCCTACCTCTAAAAACATTTAATCTTGAACACTATTAAGTACACAGTATAGCAATTGCTCTCAAACTATAAGGCCCTTCGTTATACGGCCCTCTACAATTGGTTGGGAAGCTTATGCCATGCCTGGAACATTCAGTTCACTTAGCAGCACGTAAGCTCATACCCAGGTCCCAGGAGGTAGACTTGACTTTACCTCCCCACACAATTACCACAACATCTTTCATCACCCAAGCCTTCTGCCATGCAGATTGTCTTTGAACTTGGCCTTGCAAACTATCCTTGTCTGTGGGAATATATAGGAGTGTGAGCACAGGATTTCACTATCGTTATTCTAGGACTCCACGCTCAAATCTATTTCCATCCTTGGCTCACGTGACAGGAGACCATGATTTGGTCCATTGTGCAGCATTTAAATGTCTTAAATGAACAAAACTTGGCATGCTTGGTATTCTTTCTTTGCACCTTAAAAAGGGATGATTCAGCTTCACACGTTCACTGCATTCAAGAAAAGATAACCAACCTTGGCTGCTTCGGCTTTTGATACCAGGTCAGACAGCCTCGCCATTCGTTTCCACAATCTCGACTTATTCTTGCTGCAGCACAGTTCTCGGCTTTTCCTCTCCATGGTTCCTGGATTACTAATTTCATAACACTGATGTCCAGTTTCTATACAATGGCAGCTTCACCTGCAATCTATTCACAACATATAGCCAGCTTCTATGATCACTTATTCTACTTGCGTTTCAGCGTCTGTGCAATAATTGAATGGTTAGATTTTCTGCAGTGCTTCGCACATGTGCAATCTTCTTTTAGTGTATGAAAGTTTATTTGATTGTTAACTTCATCATCAGTTTCAGTAAGATACATGCTTTTTCTTCAGCCAGCATTCTCAGGGCGTCACGCTCGTCTTTCATAAAGTCACCTGCTCCTCTTTCTGCTCCTTTTCAGATTCCTTCATGGAGATCCTCCCTCAGATTGTCGTCTCTTCGGGATACATTTCATAGGGTTGTCTCAGAAGTTATCTTCTCTCAAACACTCGCTGTGGTATAGTCACAACTGATGGTGTCAAGCATGGCACAATTTCAGATTTCAAACATACAGGAGGTAGGGGCGGGATTTCCTGCAGAAGCATGTAACTGCTCCTCTACACCAAAGTGATCCTGGATGTCTATGATCTTTTTCTGAAATATGTAGCAACCTGGGCACAGAGTTCTTGTGTCGGAGTTGTGTTATAGGCTGTAGGATTTTTGTATTCTCTGAGGATCTGCAGTTAAGAAAAAGGGGCTCCTGGTAATGACCCTATTCTGCCCAGGAGGCTATACAATCATCAGATACAAGTGAACAGGTCAGTGTAACCAGTACCCCCTCGTAATGTTAATCTTTTTAAGCACAGGATTTGTAAGTACCACACCTCTGTTGTTAAGCTACTTATTTTTATGATTAATAACATTAATTAAATGCACAACACCAAATTATATACATAAAGCAAAAGACATTGCAACATAAAACAAAAACCAAGTTAAATTCCTTGCACATTGGTACATAGAGTCAACATATTGCAACATCTGCTGTCGATATTCCAAGCGACAGGAGTCATCTTCGCATAGACAGTTGTAACAGGTACATATAATGAGAAATACACATAAACAGTGAAACAATGCTTGACACTGATTCAGGAAATGAGTGGCAACACCACAGTGTTTCAGCCTTTTATGGGGGCTTATAGTACAGCCATTTTCTTATACGGGCCTTCATCAGGACGGGGGTAGACTGTGGCGTCTGGGTGTTCAATCAGTGCTGTGAAATGGAATGAAACACAAATGAGCGAGTGCTGGGCAATGTTGATTACAAGAGTGTGATTTTATCACATGGTGTCCACCATTAGTGGACACAGCTTACCTTGTTGGAAGTATTATGACCACAGGAAGATGGGTGTGGGTCCAGGACCTACAGTGGTTCTTGGCGTTTAATTATTGTGCGCCTATTGAGAAAAAGACAAACAAAGGGGGCTGACTGTATCCCTAATTTGTGAAAAACACTGCCTCTTAATCTGAGTGTGTTATAGGAACAAGCTTACCTTTTGCACGTTCGCGTATGCGGCCCGTGTCATGCCCGGGGGCGAAAGTAGCTTAAGTTCAGTAGTCCACAGTATTTCTTTAGTCACACCGGTGTTGTGCACCTATTCAGAATCAGAAGACAAGGAATGGAGGAATGGAAGGACGGGCTTAGTGTCTCCCTAATCAGACGTGAACTTTGGGACATCAATATCACGTAATTGAAAAATGTCTGCTCTTACCTTATCTAAGGTCACATCAGTGTGCTGGAATGTAAGGCGACAGGGACTGGTCTATTGCAGTGGCAGTTTCTAGTCTGTTGGTCCTGTGCAACCAAAATGGGTAACCCTTAGCTCAGGTGAGAAAATTGGCTCAAACGGTAAGCCATGCTTTTTTAAAATTCGTTTACCTGTGAATCGTGTCGGTATTCTGACTTGGTTGCTGTAAGAAGCTGTGCCGGTGGGTGTGAATGTCACACGGCAGCTGGAGAATCTCTCAAGAGCTTGAGAAGCACACCGCACTTCCAGTTGTGCTAGCGCAGGAGAGGGGTCTCCGGCACTGCAGCCAGTGTTACAGTGATGCAAAAAGCCGTTTCTATGGTCACTGCACTTACATAACGGTGGCCATTTTAAGACTATTGGTACGGTGGTCTTTCACTTCCTGGTGTAGCCGCTACCACGGAGGGCCGCAGAAACAACCAAAGAATTTACAATACACCTCGCCCAAAATGTATAATAGGGGTGGAGTTAGTTGTGTATGTTTTGTACCGTTGCCATGGCAATGGACGCGCAAGTTATTTTATTTGAGCTTGTTGGTGGTTGTTGCATCCGCCTCATTGCCTACATAATGGGAGTGGTGGGGAACCTTTCACTTCATGGTGTAGCCGCTACCACGGAGGGCCGGGCAGAGAATCAGAAGCAGAAACGTTAGGACTTCCAGGAGGCTTTTCAGCGTTTTTATGCATTTTGCATAAAATATAAAAGGCAGGTACGCGGGAATGTGTCTTATTAAGGAAAGCATGTTCCTCTTCGCAGATCCATCCTTCTTCCAAAGCATGTTGCATCAGGCTCTTGATCTCATCTTGTAGATCTTTAGTGGGATCATGATTCAATGGTCACACATGGATTAAATATATCAGTTGAGTGGAAATCCTTCTTATGAAGTCACCTGCACGTTCCCGAGGAGGTGGCAAGCCTACCCATGGTACTTCTGCATCTATGATTATTGAGAAGATATATTTGTTTTGCATATATCATATGCTTTCAATTTGTGTGTTCCATCAAGTACATGGTTGAAGGCCGCCCCCATTTGTAACTACAGAGATTGGTATTTTTCTCTTCTTTTTTTTCTTGTTATCACACCAACATATACCTGTTTGGGCCTGGTCAATCCCTACTTCATGGCTATTGACCTGACTGCTCTTGGTTTTGTAACAAATACTTGCACCACGTAGTCATAGAACATCTAATCATTACTTGGCATTGAGACTGGAGTGGTGTAGTTAACTAGGTTCCCCACCACTCCTATTATGTAGTCGTTGAGGTGGACACAAGAACCACCTACATGCTGAAAGCAAATAATTCGCGCATCCATTGCAACGGTACAAACATACGCAACTAACTCCACCACTATTATACATTTTGGGCGCTGTGTTTTTTTCAATTCATTGGTTTATGCTGCAGCCCTCCGTGGTAGTGGCTACACCATGGAGTGAAAGACCACCATACCAATAGTCTTAAAATGGCCACCATTATATAAGGGCAGTGACCATAGCAACGGCTTTTTACATCACCGTAACACCGAGTGCAGTGCCGGCGACTCCTCTCCTGCGCTAGCACAACTGGAAGTGCAGTGCGCTTCTCAAGCCTTTGAGAGATTCTCCAGCTGCCGAGTGACACTCACACCCGCTGGCACCGCTTCTTACAGCAACAAAGTCGGAATACCGACACGATTCACAGGTAAACGAATGTTGAAAAAGCACGGCTTACCGTTGAGCCATTTTTCTCACATGAGCTAAGGGTTGCCCATTTTGGTTTCACAGGACCAACAGACTAGAAGCTGCCACTGCAATAGACTAGTCCCTGTCGCCTTACATTCTGGCACACAGATGAGACCTTAAATAAGGTAAGCGCATACATTTTTCAATTACGTGATATTGAAGTTCCAAAGTTCACGTTTGATTAGGGATACACTAAGCTCGTCCCTCCATTCCTTGTCTTCTGATTCTGAATAAGCGCACAACACTGGTGCGACTAAAGAAATACTGTTGACTACTGAATTTAAGCTACTTTCGCCCCCGGGCATGACACGGCCCGCATACGCGAACGTGCAAAAGGTAAGGTTTTTGCTATCACACACTCAGATTTAGAGGCAGTGTTTTTCACAGACTAGGGATACAGTAAGCCCCCTTTGTATGTCTTTTTCTCAATAGGCGCACAATAATTAAACGCCAAGAACCACTGTAGGTCTTGGACCCACACCCATCTGCCTGTGGCAATAAAACTTCCCACAAGGTAAGCTGTGTCCACTAATGGTGGACACCACATGATTAAATCACGCTCTTGTAATCAGCATTGCTCAGCACTCCCTCATTTGTGTTTCATTCAATTTCACAGCACTGATTGAACACCCAGACTCTGCAGTCTACCCCTGTCCTGGCGACGGCCCGTATAAGAAAATGGCTGTACCATAAGCCCCCATAATAAGCCGAAACACTGTGGTGTTGACACTAATTTCTTGAATCACAGTGTCACAAATTGTTTCACTGTTTATGTGTATTTTTACAACTGTCTATGTGAAGATGACTCCTGTCGCTTGGAATATCGACAGCAGATTTTGAACTATGTTGACTCTATGTACCAATGTGCAAGGAATTTAACTTGCTTTTTGTTTTATGTTGCAATGTCTTTTGCTTTCTGTATATAATTTGGTGTTCTGCATTTAATTAATGCTATTAATCATAAAAATAAGTATCTTTACAACAGGGGTGTGGTACTTACAAATCCAGTGCTTAAAAGATGAACATTAAGAGGGGATACTGGTTACACTGACCTGTTCACTTGTATCTGATGATTCTCTGAGGATCTTACACATGTCTCTTCTGCTGTGATGCGCTGAATCAATGTGTTTGGACTAGTGTTCTTTTTTTGCTTAAAGGCAGAACTGTTGATGTTAGACAAATTTACTAGTATGTAGATTGTTCTCTGTAAAGTTTCCAGTTTTTCTTTTTAAGTGATTTAGTCTGGGGTGAACCATTTTGCTAGTTTCTTTTTTTGAGAGTTTTTGAAATGTTTTTTTAGGGGCAACGCAGTCCAATATAGAAATAATTCAATGTTGTGGAGCTTTGCATCCATGGTGGTTGTTGGTCCATCTGCAAGTACAGGAGATTTGGTTGTTTCTAGCATTTCTAGCAGAGAGTTGACATCCATTTATTTCTATGGTCTGGTCATGGTTGATGGTTCTTTTGAAGATCCTTGGAGGTGTAGTGTCTCAGTGACTCTTGTGAACGGGATAGATAAGTGATCCCACCAGGGGAAGTGCACTGGGGAGCAGACAGTGATTATGCTTTCATTACAGGAAAATCCATCCTGACTGTTTGCAGCTAAGTGGGTGAGACCCATGGCCATCTGTTTGAGGTAATGCAACATGTTCTCTCCAAGTAACTTTGTAATAGCTTTGTCTTCTTTTAAAAGCCGATTGCTGATATATCATAAACATTCACAAGAAACACACACACATGCACGCACATATGACAAACCATAAATATGAAAACACAAAATACCAGGCAAAGAAAACAACAAACAAGAAGGGGAGATATAAGGAAACATACAATAAATGGCTTATCAGCAGGGAATTTCACCGTCAAAATATAAACTTGAATTAACTGCAACAAGATAAGCAATATATTAACATACTCAATTTAATCTCATATGTCGTTAACAGAAGATAGGTATCTGTCAAGCCTATGAACATTACAATCAGCATTCCACCACATGTTGTTCTTAATACTGAGTTATTTCCAATTTTCAGTAATTGTTTGTATAGCTATTATCATCATACAATCAAAAACGGAGCAAGTGGTTCTGTCCATAACAAAGTCAAAATCTAGACTACCCAAAACAATGTTTTCAAATGTAAGTGGGAAATTCATGTTGAAAATGAGTTGTAATATATTCTGTATTTGAAGCCCAGAATTAATTTAATAGATTTACAGTAAAACAAAAAATGCTTAAAAGTACCTTCAGTTTCTAAACAGAACCATCTTTTGCGAATCATAAGTTTACAATAAAAAAATCTGTAGAGACTCATAAAGTTCCTATGTAAAAAGAAGTAAACCTTTTTAATTTTAGTTAAACAAGCCTGATTTGTACTGCGCACAATTATATTACAAAACTGAGACCGCATATTACCATCCTATGCTGTGTCAGAATCCAATTGCCAATTCAGCTCTGAGGGCCACCTATTATCCCAGATTCAATCCATGTTAAGAATAGAGTAAAACTTTGAATCCTTAATGAAATATAAGTTCATCCATTTCAATCTAGAAGGATCTGGTAAGGAATCGTGTTTGGTAAATAAATACATGTTTTCATCTTACACATCAATCATTTTAACATATTCAGGCAAAAAGGATAAAGGGAGAGAAAAAGCCCTTCTAAACTCAACACAAAAATAGGAAGACCCTCAGAAAAAATTCACGATTTGTAAATTTGATGCCATTGTGCTACTATGGTTTCCATAAAATCATTTCCTGTTAATTATGTTTGAATTATTATTCAAAATATATTGTGATATTTATTCAGTGCATTTTTTAATATGTGGCAATTTAAAAGCTCTAAAGCATGAAACAGACATTTTTATACACAATAGCACCAATAGTGTAGATTTACACGTATATAGAAAATATCCATAAGGGGGAGGTAAATAGTTTCTCTAACATTCACCAAGATAGTATACTACCACATTCATATGATAAAAGCCATTACTGTATCTGTTCGAGAATGAGAGCAGACTGATATAGCTCTAAATTGGGAAACATAAGCCTATCTGTTATTTATACTTCTCTTTAGTTTGCTCACAGAGATTTGGGGTTTATTCTTCCCCCACAGGAACTTAGAGAGAGTGGAGTCAATTGTTTTAAAGAAAGAAGCAGGAAAGTGAACGGGCAGCATATAAAGCATATACAACAGAATAGGATAGTCATAATTTGAATCAGCTCTAAGAGACACCACTAGGTTAATTATAATGGGAGGCCTGAACTATAAGATTATTAAGCATAGACAATAAGAGCAAAGTATTTTGCTTCATGATAGCTCTAAAGGATAAGGAAATGTGTCCATAAATATTTAATACCATTTGGTCACCATTTCATACCTGAATTAAGAAAGTCTTGTTTAAAACAGTATGGATTTGGGGGGAAGAAGCATTCCAGTTTTACCAACATTTCAAAAGGTGCTGAAGAGTTAGATCAGGCCTTTCCAAAAAGAGTAGCATGATATCTGCATATGAAGCCAATTCAGAACCCAGATCTTTATATCTAATGCCCAAAATATTTAGTCTAAGTAGCTCTAGCAACAGCAATAACTAAAATAGGAGAAAGGGGGCACCCTTGCCCGGTACCCCTAAATAGCGTGAAAAAGTAGAGATATTTCCATGAAAACGACAACATATACCCAATCATAAAAAATTGAAGTGTTAGGGTTGAATTATAAATGTTAATTAATGAGATTAACAATAGTCCTCAATCCATGTCAAATCTATGTCATTGCAAAGCTTCAAATAAATAATCCAATTGCACACAGTAAAGATCTTTCTCAGCATCAAGAGCAATGGCAGGATAATTATAATTTCCCATGGAAATGATGTTGATAATATTAAGAAAAAAGTATAGAATTAGCTAAAAGATAACCAACCTTAACAAACTCATTTAGTAGTAGCATGTCATCTGCATATACAGCCAATTTAACATACAAATATGTACATCTAATCCCCACAATGTTTCATTAATCTTACTAGCTCTAGCAGCAGTAATAAACAAAATAAGAGAAAAAGGGGCACCCTTGCCCAGTACTCCTAAATATAGGAGAAAAAGTAAAGATATTCCCATTAAAAACTAAGGCATTTGGCCATTGATAAAACAATCGAAGTTTTCGGGTTGGACATTATAACTAGCATCCAAAATATCTTTAGCAGAAGACATGGGGGTAATTCATGGAATAAATGTGCGCTGAAATTACTGGCGCAAGCGTGAAAAAGCTGGCGCACGGGTGCGAATCGCACGCGTGTGATTCATGGAAGGCCCTGCGCGTGTATTTCACGGGATGTGTGCCAAATCCGCGCGTGGTGCACACTGGCGCACACGTCACTTCCACATCCCAAATGCTGTGCGCGACGCACACAGCGAAAGCGCACAACGTGAGCGCACACATCAAAAAGGGGGCGGAACAAGGGGCAGAACACATGGAATGGGAACAACATGTGAAAATAAGGGCGTAATTGGGGTAGTACTGCAGGGATGTACACTGAACACACACATGCACACAAACTACATGTATTCATGGATTCGAAAACCCTACACATGTCAAAACACATGCACATTTACGTCTGCCAAAAGAAGGCAGGTGGAAGCGCCCTGCACAGCATAAAAGTGCACACAAACAACAAACCAGCATATACAGCTACGATGAATGTCCCGTTCCTCACAGCAGTGATCGTGGGACACCGCAGGAGGAGGAGAATAGCAAGGCCCTGCAATTTTTTGCCCAGGACCAGCCTTTTTGTGGTGCCTGGTGACCAGGTCTATGGCAGGTATAGGGTTTGACCTCATATCATCCTAGAGCTGGTCAAGGAGTGGGAGGATGAACTCACATCACCCACCCTGTGCTCCCAAGCATTGAGTCCCTTGGAGAAGATGCTCGATGTACTGCATTCTTTGGCCACTGGGTCATTTCAGCGGACAACTGCCATAGTGGATGGTGTCTCACAGCCCACGCAGTCACGTTGCCTACACCAGGTGTTGGCAATCATCACTACGCACCCCTCAGTCCTCAGGCACATATACATGCCCAGAACCCCCGCAGAAAGGCAGGCCGTGGTCCTGGACTTCTACAGGGTGGCACACTTCCCCAAAGTGCTCAGTGCCATAGATTGCACCAATGTGGCCCTACGTCCACCTAGGGCCACTGAGCACATCTATCGAAACCGCAAGCACTGGCATTCTATTAACATGCAGGTGGTATGCGATGCCAAGGGAATCATCACCTCTGTCTATGCAAACTATCCTGGGTCCACCCGTGATAGTTTCATATTCAGAATGTCTGCCCCTGAGCCGGGCCCTGGAAGCTGGGAAGCATGGCGACACATTGCTCCTAGGTGAGTACAAATGCCTGTGCACATGCATGCATGTCACACACAGACAAATACACAAGCCCACTAATGACAACCAGTATCACCTTACCAGGGGACAGTGCCTACCCTCTGATCACCTACATGATGACGCACATACGGAACCCCACCACACCACCCCAGGTAAGATACAACGCAGACCATATTGCAATGAAGGCCATAGTGGAGCGCACATTCGGAGTGCTCAAGTCTCACTTCCGCTCCGTTGACCGCTCTGGTGGACAGCTACTATATGCACCCCCAGTATTGTGCAGGATAATTGTGGCAGAATGTGTCCTGCACAACGTTGCAACATGGCATGGCGTACCAGTGGACATGGTGGTGCCCCCACATCCCAATAACATGCACGGCCACTGCGCATGGGAGGGGAAAGGGCATGCGGTGAAGCAGCCCGTACCCAGCTTATGGCCACATTTTTCACCTAAACTCCAACCCCTGCGGAGTGCACACAAGCCTGGCACATACCAGGTCACAATCGATGATGAGAAAGGGACACTTAACTGTCATAACCTTACCACCCTGAGAATGTGTACAAAGAAGTGCCACATTGTGTGCATCTGTAGCTAATTAAACACAACCAATCCCATGTGACCAAAGGGAACACATGCAAGGTGCCCCCCCCCTTGCTAAACAGCGCATGAAAGTACTGGTATGCCACCGAAACCCTCCCAACACCCCTGAACCCCGCCTGCTACACCATACCATGGTATGCAACAGCAAAACATCAAACCATATGCACAACACATGACACAATATTCATGAGGTGCCACGTGAGAAATGTAAATAGGCAGCAGACAATTATACCTGACATGGAAACTGAAGAAATGACTGACCAAAACCTCACACCATGGAAACGGTGGCACAAATGCATGCCACTAATGGTGCAACCAACAAAAGTCAGAATACTTATTGCCATGCACATTTCACAATTGCAAATTGGCATATCAAACACCACTCACTGGACAGCACAGTGAGTGTGCATTGCATTGGCCAAAACCCTTCAGCATCATTTAAAAAAATGGCATTCAACCAAAAAGTACCCTGTCATGCAAGTACAGGATCAATGACTCAGAAGTGAACATGGATTGTCGTGACACAGCATGCTTGAGAAGACAATCTGGCAGCACATGTGTGCATTGTGTCACTGGAGTTGGGGGGGGCGTTGCCTAAGTGTATCTGTCAGTAGGGACATGCATTGAATACACGCATGTGAAATGAAGTGAGTGCCAGTGTCCCGTACACAGCACATGTGAACATAACATTCAAGGACCCCGCTGTGTGTTAAACAACACCCATCCCCTGACACCTCAAAATAAAGCACAACATTGCATCAGCCGTTGACCAGCAGAACATATCATGTACAGAGTACCCACATCGACAATGGCAGACAGTGACCCATTACTGAATCATAGAAATTCATAATACGACCTACACACAAAGTTCATCAAAGTGCATCAATGAGGGAGTGAACAAGGGAGAAAAACAGTATATTCCAACATGTCCTTCAAACAGTCCACAATGTGATAATGAACTGTAAAATCAAAGTACATATTACAAGTGTCTGGAACAAAAAGGGAGAGTCTAGAGAGGGAATGTTGGATGACAAAACTAGCATCAACATTCCTATGCCTGACGGCAATAGTCGCAGTGCAGGAGTCACGTAAGGAGGTGAGTGAGGGAAGAGGAGGGAAGAGGTGACGAGAGTAACAAAACAAGTGACAAACTGTGGTAGGTCAACAAAGAATCAAGATAGTGCTGAGGAGGGGTAGAAGAAACACAGAAGGGAATGGCTGTACAGCCAACCTGTAATCAGTGGTGGAGGGACAAATGATAAAAGTAACTTGCAAAATTCTACTAAATAATGTGAAGGTGGGGTGTGGAAGGACGGAGACAGAAGGGCAAATGTCTGCAAAGAACAAGCACCTACGTATCACCATGGCTGATGGCAATTGGGGTAGTGGTGGAAAATAACAGTCCGAGTACAAGGATGAGGGTAAAGGGTGGTGGAGAGGGAGAGGGAGGAGAGAAGGGAGGAGGGGGCCAAGCTCAAAATGCATAATGGGGAAGATGGTGAAAGAAAGCACACACAGGGGGCAGAGAGAAACCAGACGGTGCAGAAGAGTAGGGGATGTGATGATGAAGGGGGGGAGGCAGAGGGACACTGACAGGGGCAGGGAAGACAGGGGGGGCAACCAAGTGACTCGGGAAGGCTGGTGGACAGGTCTAGACAAGGCCTACATTGTGGGCTTTTGGTAGTGGTGGAAGGCTCTAGCATCCTGGTTGGCCGGATTGTCCCAAGGGCCAAGTGCAAGCAGTGGGAGGGGGGAGCAAGTCCAGGACACAAACAGGACAATCAAATCAAGAACAATGCAGTCATACCTCAAATGGCACATTAAAACACCAGCCAGGGGTGCAAGATGGCCAAAGTGGTGCTAGCAAGGAATGGGTGGTTGCTGAAATGCGTGGTGACATGGGTAACTCAGCGTGCATCTTTCATGTGGCATATCAAAATCACTGGTGTTAAAATGTCCCAATTCAACATTTTCAGCACATGGACCCCTCCCACCATCAGTGTGTCACACACAGCCAAAGGGTGCATGGTACCACCTACAGCAGGAAGTGCATTAACATAGACAGTCAATACATAACAAACATCTCAAGCAACATGATGAAATGCACAGTCAGCATATTACTTACCAAAGTGAAGTGCAGACATGCATTGGAGAAAACATCTGGAATACCCACTAGGGGTGTACACACAAGTAGAACTGCAGGCTGGCCACAGAAATGATGGAAGCCCAATGCCCATGTGTGATATGCTGTTACACCGAGCCAACCCTGCGAGCCCATGGAAAGGGGAAGCAGGAGTAGCATATGTGTCAGGACCCCAAGCAAAACACATACACAAGACAAGCCTGAATGGGCCCAGCTGGAACACACAGTGTTTGTTTGTTTTGTTTTATTCATATTTATATAGCGCACAACAGCCCGAGGACATTGTGGCACTTGTTACAGTACAATGCTTAGTTACAGAGTCATAAATCATGCATATGTTACATAATGAACAGTTTGAGCAGGGATACAATATATATATACAAGTTTACAATATAGTTATATTACATTTTTGTTTATATTACAATATACATGACAGGAATAGGGTAGGAAGTCACATTACTCATTGAGGACAGTGGTCTTGAGGTTGTGGCGGAAGACGTAGATGGAGGTTTTAGCTCTAAGGGTGGCAGGGAGTGAGTTCCAAAGTTTTGGTGCAATATATGAGAAGCCTAGACCTCCAGCTGTGGCTCTCTTGATGCGTGGCATGTGTAGCTGGTTGGTGAACTGAGCTCTGGTGGGGCGAGTGGAAGTGGTTCTTGATATAGCTTTGGATAACGAAGTGGGAGCGTTGTTAATGCATCTGTATGTGATGGTAAGGATTTTCAGAGTAATGCAGTCTTTGACCTGTAGCCACTGTGCTTCAAGTCTGGCATGGGATATATAATCTCTTCTTGGGATGCTCAACGCGGCTCTTAGGGCATTGTTTTGTGTGGTTTGTAGTCTATGAATGTTCTTGGCGGCGGTGCCAGCTAAGAGAGCTTTGCAATAATCGAGTTTAGCGCCTATAGTTGCTCTAGCTATGGCCAAGCTGTTGGGAGCGGATAGGTAGGGTTTAATGGTGTTGATGAGTTTGGTGCTGAGATCTGATGGGGAGGCTATGGTGCTGACTTGTCTGTTCATCGATAGATTTGCATCAATATGAACACCTAGTGTCTTGACGGAGGATGATACTGTGATGGTCGAGTTGTCTATGTTGAAGTTGGTGTATTGGGGGCTAAGCTTCGTTATGGTGTTTTTCTCGCCAAGGATGAGAATTTCAGTCTTCTCCCCATTCATACAGAGGCCATTGATTGCCATCCATGCTTGGATAGTAGCATAGATGTTGTGGAGGGCTGTGGCGTATTGGTGATATAGTCCATATAGAGGTATAAGTACTTGAGTATCGTCTGCATAGTTGGTATATGATCAAGTAAATCGAAAAGGGGTTTTGTGAAGAGGTTATTGAGGGTGGGGCTGTACATGAATCTTGGGGGACACCGCAGTTTATGGTGGTAGGATCTGTATTTGCAGTGTCAGAGTAGACCTTCATGGCTCTACCTTCGAGGAAGGATGTGATCCAGGATGCTGCTTGTTTAGAGAAATGGGCTTCATGAGTGAGGTGGGTGGTGAGTGTTTGGTGATCTACTAGGTTGAAGGCTGCTGATACATCGAGAAGGAGGAGCAGGGCAGGTTTGCCTTTGTCCATGATATGTGAGATTTGGTTTTTTAGGTCTAGTGAGGCTGATTCTGTTCCGTGCCTGACACGGAGGTCTGTTTGCCTTTTACCTAGTATGGAATTAGCTTCCGTGTATGATTGGATCTGGTTCTGAGCTGCTATGTCTAGGATTTTCAAGAGGAACGGGACTGTCATTATCGGTCTGTAGTTGTTGGGTTGTGCTGGGTCAAGTAGAAGCCTTCCGAAGCAACAAAGCACCACACTGTCAAGTGTATTCACAATAGACAAAAGAAAATTGAAAAAAATAAAAAATCTGCTGAAAATACAAATAAAATAAAAAAATCAATATAAAAAATGAGTAATTAAAAAAAAATGAAGAAAAAGAAAAATAAAAAATACAAATTTCTTTAAAAATTCAAAACAAAAAAGATACATCATTGTAAAAGAACAACAAAATAAAGTCAAAATAAAAAAAAATTGAAAAATCAAATTTAAAAAAAAATATACTTACCCAAAACCATACAATTTTGATGAAAAATCTTAAATATTTGCATAAAAAACAGCTGGAAAAATAATTTAAAAAATTACAGGAAAATAAATCAAAAATGCCCATATATGACCCAGGGGGTGAGGGGCAGCCAGGAGGGGGGAGGTACAGGGTGCACCTCAACACCCACATGTGTAGATGTTGAGATTTAAAAAAAACTCATTGGGCTCAGTGCCTGCACGGCCAGACCTATGTGGGAGATAGGTTGTCATTGTCACCCTCTGGATGGAAATCAGAAGGTGGACTTGGCGCAGTTGACTCACCATGCCTAGCTGTGCCTTGCCCCTCAATGGCAGCAAGCATGCAGGTCTGGTAAGCCAGGTCCTAGCTGGCAATGAGACTGAGGTCAGCATGCATTACCTCACGTGTCACACGTGCTTCCTCCTGCAAGGACTGACGTGTGAGACAGAGTTCTGCATGGCCTCACATGACAAACAGAGCGATTCCCGGCTTGCATGGAGTTCAGCTGAGATGACTGTACCATCCTGTCTTCTGTCCGCCTACTCTCATCCATCATGTGGTCAGCTATAGTAGATCGGAGGGCTTGGTGTTCCACCCTCAGGGCCTCACGGTGTGCCTCTGCTTGAGCATTAAGTGCTGCACGCAGAGCCACCATTTCAGCCCAGCGCGCCCTGTCAGACGCCGCCATGCCCAGCCTGAGTGAGCGGCACGTGGACTACAGAGGGGAGGATGGAATGGGCCACACTTTCCATACCTTGAGCAATCATCTCACTGCTCCCCCCTGTTGCTGTGCTATGGCAATCATGGAACGCTCCCACTCAGTTGACCCCGGTGGCACACAGCCACTGTGTTGCCGGACACCACACCTGCTAGGCCCAATGGTTCTTGCTGGGTTGGCGCTGCCCGTGGCTGCACGACTGCATCCCTCCATCGACCTGATGGTGATGCCCCAGGAACATGGCCAACTGGTGTTGAGTGTGACCGTGCACCCATGACCACCACAGGCGGACATTCCGACCATGCCAGGCCCCCTACTGCAGGTGTCGCGGACAGAAGAACATCCAACACAGGATCCCTTACCGGCGACGACACGTCATGATGCTGATCCAGCTCAACAATGTGGTCAGAGGATACATCAGAGCCTGACTCAGAGTCAGCTCTGGGTTCTCGTGGGCTGCCACCCCACAAGCACCACTGGTGCCTTGTTGGTCATGTGAACTGGCCACCGTGTCTGGGATGACATCTTCATCCTCTGGCACCAGTGCGTCATCACCTGCAACATAAAAGAAACAAGGACAGGCATGTCAGTAGCACATACCACACACATACAGTTCATAACATTGACAGCCAAATAATGAAACAGCCATGTCACAGGCAACTCAAACCCCAACATGCATCCAGTGGCATTGCAATGCAAGGCCATCCCAAAAGCAGAAAAGTATATGTGCAAAATGTGAAGGCAACACATGTATTGCATGTTGCACATCACCTGCATCACACACAACCTCTAGCAGGCATATATCCAATGCCAAAATGAGAGATGGGAACAAAGAGATGGTACCTAGCATAAGCATGTGTGAACACACAAATATACACTGCTAGAAATCTAACCAAACACACCATGATACATGTAACATGCATGTTCATGTTCAGCAACCAACTAACATCAACTATGCACAGTACATGTGTCACAGGAGGCATCTACGCTAGTGCCATTCAATACTGTGAAAGGAGGGACATGGGTACATACATGTCAGGCCAACATCACACAGCAGCATTGTGTTTGAATGTTGAAGGGCTTAACTTGGCACATGAGTGGGTGTGTGCAGTGCAGTGCATGTGTAGCCCCTCAACTTACAACATCAACACGTACGTAGTGATGACAATATTCAAACATGATGGCATTGTAACGGCAATTGCAGCCATCATGTGCAAATGGCATGCACCATGTAGCATGATTTCTGTGAAACACCCACCCTCTGGGCAATAGTAGGGAGGCACTGCATGACAATGACATGTTCCACACAGAACTGTGCATTTCCAGACAGTGTAGGCGTGGATCTATTGCATTTCTTCATTCAAATGTCACTACAGCTGATGAGAAGTGGACATGATGGAGGAGAGGTGAGGAACCATCCATGGTACATCCATGCATGTCGAAGACAACACCAGTTCAAAAGAGGCAGTGGGCCTGTAACAGGGGGAGCCATGTGCATGATACAGATGTGCACAGCCTAAAGTTGTGCGTGATGACACGCATACCTACAGTGAGCATGACATGGCTGTCCAAATGAGATGACACTTGGATCATCCTGGAAAAATACTTCAATGAGCAGGTGGTCAAGGTCACCTTGGGGCATACATGGAATGCACATGGAACATGGTTGTGCACATATGTGCATGGGGAGCCACTGCCATCAGCACTGTCAGAGTGAGACACACTGTACCAAGGACAAATGTGTATGACATGATATAACATCTCATCAAGATTGCACTCGTACACAAGTGGCTCAGAGCACAAACAAGCAAAGGGAGGGGAACAAGGGAGAAAAGGAACTCAAAACAACTGTCATACTGGGCACAGTGACATTGAGAACACGCAAGTGCATGGAGAAGGGATAAAGGTTTGAGGATCCAGGAAGGGGGAGAAGGGAACATGCCAAACAGAGGAGAACAAAGAAGGAAAATGAAGTCCAATGATAGAATAGCCATTCAAAAAGTGGTAGTGCAGCCAGCAAGTGGCAAGTGCAAGATGATTTGGACAGGGCAAATGTGATGAGTGCAGACGAAGAGTGCTGGACTGTATGGGTACACGCACTGGACCCATTGATATGAAAGGCCTGTAGGCAGTGCAGCAGGGAGGCAGGGTGAACAGGTACCTGGCCCGATGGACAGAGTGTGTGCAGGGGCACAGTACCAACAGAGGAAACTTTATGACTGGGGAGAAGAGGGGCTAATGCAGGAGCAAGTAGGAAGGTGTTGAGGTTCTTCCAGAAGCAGCGATATTTTTCCTCAAGTTTCAACGTGGTCAGTTGGCTGTTCCGATGGGAGCTCCCAGCCATACACACAGATCTGCTTCTTCCTTATTTATTCAATTAACGACTGACCTTGAGGGAGTGTGAGGTATGGGAGCAAAGGACTCAAGAGGGGAGGAATTGGTAGAGGGATTGTTGAAGGTATTTTCTACCCAGTCCCAAAAAATCCCTGTGCACAATGCAGAGGGTCTGAAGTATCATCCTTGCATCCACTGGTAGCCAATGAGGGGATTACAGAGCTGTAAAGATAGGATCCAAGGGCTTGAGGCCAAGGACAAGACTTGGAGTCCTGTACTGGTTTAGTTGTAGAGGGCGGAGTGTGGAGGCAGGTCGAATATTGAAAGAGACTGTCACAGTACTCCAACCTTGAGTAAACCAGAGCTTGAGAGACTGTGAGCCTGTAGGTGAATGATAGGAAAGGCACAGTACCCTTGAGGAGGTGTGCAAGAAGTTAATCCATCTCAAGATACGTCACAAATGTGTGTGTAAAAGGAATGTGTTGAGTCAAAGGTGACCCTGGGGTGTTGGCCTTGCAGGTGGAGGCAGGAGGAGGGCCAAGTGGGGCTGGCCAGAGATTGAGGGCAAAGGATGGCGAAGGTGGATCGATGAGGAGGATGTCAGTCTTGCTGGCATTCAGACAGAGACTGTTGGTAGTACACCAAAAGCAAATGGCAATGAGGCTATCAGAAATAAGGAAATTAGTTGGTTGTCATCAGCATAGCACTGGAAGTCGTACAAGAAAGTGATAATGCAGTAGTCAAGAGCTTCCAGGTGCTCTTTGTAAATTGAGGCTGAGAGGTCAGACCCCTGGTGAACAATCTCACACAACCATCTCTCGCACCACAAGCCGCATGCACTTCACAACACTGCTACAACACATAAGCCTGAGCAACAGCACACGTGGACTGACACCGATCCAATACCTGCACCAAAGCTCAGTATCTGGTGTATACCGAGCTGCAGCTGCCAACAGAACACCACTCCTCTCACTATCCTACTCCCTCTTCACCTTACTAACCCATCCCACCTTATCGTTTACAGATCCGCCAGAGCACCTGGGGACCAATTCCGTTGTTGACGGTGTGCGGCACAAATACCTTTAACATTTAACATTTAACATTTAACATTTAACATTTAACAACAAAGGTTGCGAGGGAGATTGAAGATAGGAAAGACCCAAATTGTAGCTGGGTGGGTCACACATGCGAAACACACATGTTATTGAGTTACACGCATCAATACTCACCAGATGATGCATCATAATCCATCCTCTCTCCCACTCCACAGATTTTTTCTTCTGGGATTTTCTTCCGGGATGAACTCTGAAGCGATCTCCTCATGCTGAGTGAGTTCATCCTCCTCTGGTGGAGGCGCACCACCAGTCACCAGAGACATGGAGTAATTGGAGGCATGCTTTTGCTTAGCCCTGCATCTGAGGTAATTCCAGCGCTTGTAGCAGTCCTGAGCTGTGTGCACCTGGAATCTCCTGGCTGTCACACCATCTGCAACATGATGCCAGTGGACCCAATGCTGGTGATGCATTGTATGGCACTGTGGGCCCACAAGCATATCGTGTTGGTGTTCCGACACATAGTCCACAAGGAAGTCCAGTATCTGCTTGCAGAAAGGCTTCTTCCTTGATGTGCCGGAGGCCGGAGCCGAGTCTGGGGTCCCAGCCTCTTGTGCAGGAGCACGCTTCCTCCTTTTGGCCGGTGGTGCTGACCCTGAGTGGCAGTGGCGCTGGTGGACTGGACCAAGGCAATGGTTGTTGGTATGAGGACAGAAGGTCTGGCTTGGGTCTGACTCACTGCCGGGGAGGTGTTGGCTGCATCTGCACATGCAGTTACCACCACCTGGCTGCTTTGGGCAGCAGATGTCATGATTGACCCAGGTACATGTGCAACAGTCACAGCTACAGTGGACACACATGACCCCAACCTCCGGAAAAGATGGAAATTGTCCTGGGAGTCCTCGTCACACAAGGCAACATGCGCTGCCTGACCCAGAGCCCAGGTGGAGGTGCCCGTGACAGCAGATGTAAATTGCTGCTGGGTGATATGGGCACCAGATTGTGATGCAACAGCTGCATCACCTCGAGCCACAGGGGATGGTGGCATGTCTGCACCAGCACGTGGCTGGGCATCTCGTCCCCCTGCCCCCCCCTGTAGCCACCCTGGACTCCCCATCCTCCCTGGTCTCTGCGCCGACATGCCTGACCACATCCAGCCCTGGGAAGATGCCTAGCTTTGCCGCCTTTAGCCTTTGGTGACCTCCCAACCATGGCACCAATGGAAAATAGGCTATGGGAGCTTCACTCAACAATTGTCCTGGGCAATTGGCTAGAAGGGCGCAGGGTACTTGATGGAATAGGTACCCCAGTGACCCTACAAGGCTGTCTGTGACCCCTGAGGAAAAAGGACGGGTCACACAACCCTCAGGCACCCCTAAAAAGAAAAATTAAAAAAGAAAAAAGAAAAATTTAGAAATGTAACAAATATAAGAACAGGAAAGTGAAAAAAATGAGCACGCTACCCCGGTAGCCCAAGTGCGTGGATTTGAGGTCCAGCAGTATGGTGTGGCACCCAGGAACACAAAAAACACGTACGCGTGGAACACGCGAGCTACTATGACCTCGAAAATGGTACGTGATGCACAGGGGGAACCACAGTGGGAAAAATAGCGTACACGACTCACCGCCTGCTTTGCTTGGAAAAAAAAACACAGGTGCTTGTGCGCGTAGGCAACACCCCACCAAAAGAAGAGGTACGGACTTCAGATGCTGAGAAGTGATCGCGGGTGATTCCAGCAGAGGAAACACATGCATCAGTCTCCACGAACAGCACGTGCAGTGCTCTGCTGGCCTGCACTCACATTTAACCCGTGCTGAAGGCAACTCCCGCGTGTGTAACATGACTTACGCGCTAAGGCCCTTTCCTCCAATTACATGCATTCACATGCGCATGTGATTTTTTGGCAGGTACGGATGCATCCGTCTGAGGGAAATGCCCGTGCGTGTTAAGTCAGAGATGTGCTTACGCGCTAAGGGGCTTTCCTCGAATTACATGCTGATTTGCTGTTTTTTCACGTGCCAAATCATTCCGTATCAAGCTGGCCATGCGACAACACATGGAAGACCACGCTCCTGCCCAGAAGGCCATTTCCCTGCCCCCACAGAGCCCCAAGCAGACTCCCACCTGCCATCTGCTACTGGCTGCTTGCCTGCTGATGACATGCCCTGCCATTTGGTGCCTGCACATCAGCCATCTGCAGGGGTCCAGTTGTAGTGACCACCCCTGCTGGAACAGAAGACTCCCGACTGAAGTTCCATCACTCCACAACCCAGCACCAGGACCCAGTTGCCCACCCACACCTGCCTCGGGGGTTGCCATGTCAGGGGAAACACCATCAGACACCACTGGCAACCCCCAGCCAGAGAGGCAGAGAGCTGCCAGCTTCACAGCAGGAGAGGTTGGTATCCTGGTGGAGCAAGTCCTGGTGCATTATGATGTCCTCTACAGAAGAAGACGCGCCGACAAGGATGGACGGGAGAAGATCTGGCTGGACATTGTGGTTGCCATCAATGCGGAGGGGGTGGCAACTCGCGACATACAACACGTCCGTAAGTGCAGGGAGGACTTCAGGTCCAAAGCCCTCAGGAAGGCCCGGCAGCTCTTGGAAGCAGCAGATGCAGTGAGGAGCCGGGTCCACCTTACCACCAATGACATGAGGGTCCTGAAACGCATTAACCGAGTGCTTCACCGCCAGGTCCTCGAGAGGGAGATCGGTCCGGAGTTGAGCGCTAAGTGTTCATGCGTACTTGTTGGACGCAGTGCATGTTGAGGTGTGCCAGGAGTGTGCAGCTTGGACATATATCTGAAAAGGTCCAGGAATGGATGTGTATGTGCAGGGACATGACCGTGCTGCATGTGAGTCCTGTCATGAGTGATGCACATCAATGGTGTATGTGTTACACATCATGATGCACAACTGCATGTGGAGATGCACATATGTTGGTATTTCTGTGTGTGTACTATGGCATGGTTGGGGTGGGAGACAAGTTAGTGAAGGCAGAACGAGTACCCAAGGAAACACAATTAACGTTGGCTACTAGGAAAAAAGGTATGTTTCCATGTCTGACTTGCAGTCACTGCAATAATGTGGTCAAGGGTAATTACATTACGCACCCCCACACGGGGAAGAAAATCAAACTAAAAAACTTTGCAACGTGTCGATCAATTGGGGTAATTTACAGCATTAAGTGCCCGTGTGGTCTACTGTAAATCGGACAGACGCAAGGTATGCCAGAGAGCGGTGGACAGAACATAAATCAAACATCCGTTGCAACAATATCAAATCTCCAGTCGCGAGGCATTCTGCAGCGGCACGTCATACTATAGCCCAGATCAGGTTTACTATTTTGGCGGCTGTCAGACGTCCAACCAGGGGAGGTGACTACATGAGGACTCTTGCCCAAAGGGAGATGTTTTGGATAGATACCCCGAGACCATTTCACCAAAAGGTCTCAATGAAGAATTTTCCCTCAATTGCTTTGTTTGAATCCGAATATATTTGGGTACTTTGTATATTATTTGACTATATTTCTATTGACTAGCCATTTACTCTGCATTCGTTGGACTCCTTGATTTAGTTATTATTGTTGTATTTATTCTGTTTATTCCACTGGGTTTTTGATTTTAATTTTTTCTAGCATAGATTTACTTGACATCTTGTCTATCCATGGGCAATACGCATGTAGTTTATTACATTTTAGTTTATTAATTTGTCTCTCTTCATTTATTTTTTGTGTTAGTTATTCCACCTTAGGGCGGAATTTTCTTTAGATAGGTTTTTCATTTTTATTTATTCTGTTGGTACATCATATTGTACCAAATATGAGTGTTTACTATCACTGGTTTACCATTTATGTTTAATTATAATCCAGTACTGTCTCCAGTGCTGTCTGTTGATCCATGTAGTTGCACGTCTTTGTGTACATGGTCTAGTTCCATTTTTGAATATTTGTTTCCCCTTTATGTATTTAGCTCCTAAGCAAGTGGCGCACAGGTCTTCTTTGGAATGCCTGATTGCATGCTTGGTTCATTTTTACTTTAGTTTCTGGTTTGGCTACTAGTCATTTCTGTTTCTATTTCTGTTTGCGTACACGGCGCCCGTATTGAATTTTCGGTGCATGCATCTTTAGCTTTGCCCCGAAATTATACGGGTCCGTGTTTCATTTCCATTACGTTTGATTTAATTGATTTGTATGTGGGGATGGAAACCCCCCTCCCCCTTTTTTTTCAACTTGTTGGATTTCGTGCGTGTTATATCACGTTTATTTTCTTTTTGATGGCTTAAGCATTATAAACGGTGCCGACTACAGTGCGATGGTAATCGCTTCTTCTTTAACACGTTACGTTGTAACGTTTTGGATCACGTGCTCTTATCACATGATCACTATTCGGGTATATATAGCGTAACTGCTGCTGCAGTATGCTTAGCCAGTTTGAGCTGATACGTCCGTGAGAGGTCTTACCTTATATCCCGGTGAGTTGAATAGCTAGAAGCTTCCTTTCTGTGCATTTTTACTTTGGTAAATAACTTTTTGTTTATTTTCTTTGTATTTTCTTGGTGTTGGCCTTGCTTAGAGTAGGTTTTAATATTGTTTAATTTGAATATTAAGTGGCTATACTTGATGAATAGATTCTTTTGACTTGTTCCCTCCTTTTTCTTTCTTTTTTTACTTCATTTCGGTCATCTGTCTTTAGTCATATGCAATGGCTCCTCTTTGAATTTAATCTGTTTCACATTTAAATTGCCTCCATACATGACTTTATTTTGAGTTTTTATGTTACATGAATAGATGGATTATAGCCATATACAGTGGTTTGTTCTGAATTTGGGTTATGTATACCTTGAGTGTTTTGATGCACTGTTTTGACCCTCATTAGAGTTTCTATACCATATGAATAGATTTATTTTAGGACGCTTTCTTTCCCCGTTTCTGGTTAGATACAGTGCCTTACTTGTCCAGACTTATTCGGCTTTTGACATCCTTTGGACACTATTTGAGTTCTAGTGGACCTGCTTGGGAATTGGTTTACCATATATTGGCTGGTCTCTGTTGGACCCTGCATCTGTTCCTCAATAGTCTGAGAGACTGAGGTTCCAATCATCGGTAAGCATTGTATTTAATTTAATTTAGGTGTCTTTTTTCTGTATTCGTAGGTTTACTATATATGATTATTCATTTATATATCCCCATTTTTTTTTTTACAGGGTTCGAGCTATATATCTCCATTTTCCCCTTTTTTAAGGGTATTTATTACTTATCTGGAATTAGCCAATATGTAGCCTAGCTGCAATTGGATCTTCATCACTATCAGATCTTCAGAATTATCGTTGCTGTGAATTTACAATTTTTTAGTTCTTTGCTAAGTTTAGTTAACAGGTAATATTCTCTTTTTATATACTTTCAGAATTTAGGGCCCTTTTGAGGTTTCACCATTTTCTTTCTTGGAGTCACACCTATGAGAGGGTGGATGGTTATGTTAACACATATTTTCTTTGATTGTAACGGAACTATTGTGAACACATATATGTGGACTGTTATACTAAGTGCATTACTTATCTCACTAATTAGATTTCATGTATTTTCGTCCTGGATGTCTCAAATTTTGTGTAGAGTGTAAATATGATTTTGACACTGATAATGTATTTTAATATATACCATTTCAGACTATTTTTCTCCTGAAGAAGGGGTGATTCCCAAAAACGCGTAGAGCTCCTCAGATCATCGCAAGAATATTACTCTTGGTTACTTTTTGCTTTATGATATAAAATGTTTTTGTTGTCTTCAAGATTATTCTCTCTTATGATGGCCTTATTTGAATATCTGTATGTTTATTAATTCTAATACCAACCAGAAGTGTTCTGGTCAACATATTGTGAAATTTGTTTGTTTTGCCTATATTCACTTACCTTTTTTGAATTAAAAATTCTAACTTTATTTGACTGACTGTGTATCAGTTTTAAAGGTGTGCAGGGGATGGGAGTGTCTTTAGATTTAGACACTTTTTTTCTGTTTCATGGTTGGGGTGGGACACATGGATGCTGGTTCCACCTTCATGTATGTGCACGGCATATGTGTGTGTGTGTGGGTTGCACGTGTGCGACAGTGATAGAACATGGGTGCATGTGACACGGACATGTAGGAACCTGATTGGCAGATGTGACATAGTTGCTTATGATTGCACTGTGACAGGTAATGGAGATGTACAGATGCATGTCTGTCTGTTGGCGTGTGTGCATGTGTTCATAACTCCCCATGTTGCTTGTGACATCATGCCAAACTGCAAGTGTTCATGCTGGTTTGTGTGTGTATGGATGCTGCTGCCTGCTGCACGATTCCTGTCAATTTGTGCATATGTGTGGGTTCAAATGATACGTGTGTTGGGGAGTGTGATGCCATCTGTGAAGTTTGACACTGCCACTCATGTGCAACTGTCATGTGTGTATCAGACGATTGTACAGTGCCCTGATGCCTGTGTTCTGTCTCTCCCTGTCTGCAGCGTTGACTGATGAAGAGGGGGGAGACGGTGCTGTGGAGCACAGAGGCAAGGATCCCACCGTCAGCCGGAGATGCAAGGCCCAGCTCTCCTCCCACATTGTCATCTCTTCTGGGAGTGAGGAGTCTGGTGCCGTGTCCATAGCCGCAGCTTCTGAGGGAAGGTCCAAGAGGCGGAGGTTGGAGGTGGACTCCTCAGCAGCAGTAGGGGCTACTGAGCCCCCACAGGGGCTTATGGAGGAAGATGGCAAGGAGTCATCCAGATTGGTGGGGAGTTTGGTTGAGGACGAGGCTGTGGAAGGCCCAGGCACAGGGCCTGGAGGGGGGCATTCCACTGGTGCTAGTGGTGCAGTCCAGGGGCAGGGACAGGAGGCAGCACAGGCTGCCGCAGAGGTGGCTGTGTGTAATCCTGTCCCCGATCCTGTGACTGCATCATCCCGCACCAGCAGGGATGCCTTCGTCCAGACCCGTTTTCAGGGAGGGGATGCACACAACAATGGCCTTCCTCTCCCTGCGGACGTGGCAATCCGTGAGTGGATTGAGCCTGTCCTAGCTGGTGTGGCGATGCGTCAACGGGGTATTAAGGATGACGTGCAGAGTTCTCGTGTGGACAATGCACGTCATTTCGAATACCTCATTCACCAAGTCATCCTAAAAGGACAGGTCGCCAGCGCTGGGTTCCTTCGTGTGCTGGCTCTTCTAGCGACCCCCTTGTTAGGCAGAATCCCGTGCAGTGCCCTTAGGGACCACTACACACAATTAAGACTACAGGTGGCAATACAAGATAACCTTTGGTACAAGCCTGTACTACTAAGTTATAGTGGTAGCAGTAGCAGAGCAGCCAGGCTTATCTCAAGAGTATATGAGCAGTAGCAGAGATTACACAAAGGGACCACAATTACTCTGACTCAAGCAAACAGTGGCTCAAGGTTTCAGGTAAAAAATATAAGTACATTTATTTTTAAACCATCAGTTATAAACACAACACTTCTATTAAACTTTAAACAAAACCACACGTTAAATATACTACAACAAACCAATTCACTTTGTACAGTATGTCTCAGGGTAAGTACCCTGTGTTTGAATGAACCGGTGTTATGAACAAAACACGATACTGCGGATACGGTTGTGATCACTTTTTGACAGTTCGGTCTACTCAATAAACGCGTATCCGCGACATGAAAGGCTACCGGGGCAAAAGCACACTTAGCACCTGAGAAACCCAGAGGGAGTTGGAGGCAAAAATCACAGGCAATATTTAAATTAGGCAGACAGTATCGAGAAACACTCAAAAGTCAAAGGCTCGGAGCCAGGTTTAAGTGACACCGGAGACCTGTGCCGAAGATCACACCGTTAGACAATTCACAATTCAGCGTAGCCCAAAAGTACTTGGATACTGTCAATGTTCGAAAGCAAAGGTTATAAGAAGGAGGAAAGACATGGAAGAGCCTTGAGGAGGAAGAAAAGGGATTCACCCAGTATCCTCGAGCAGAACACAGTGGGCCTCATTACGACTCAGGCAGTAAGGGTTTTACGGTGGCGTAAACAGCGCCGACCCTTACCGCCTGAGTACGAGGTCCCTTAGCGCCATGGCGGATTTAACACCTGCTTTTAGCAGGTGTTAAAATCCATGGTGCTAAGGGACCATGGCGTTAATTACGCCACCGTAATTTACGGTGGCGTAATTAACGCCTTCCCCACTCCCATTATGCCCTATGGGGCAAAAATGGGAATGGGGAAGGGTAAATGGGGATTGGGGACTTACCGCCCCGCCGACCTCGGAATGGGGCGGTAAGTCCGCCTACCACCATGGCGTAAACGTAGTTTACGCCATGGTGGTAAAGTCACGGCCCAGGCGGTAACTTACCGCCTGGGTCGTAATGAGGCCCAGTACCTTATTTCCACGATGCAGCTGGTGCCCTGGCAGTTGTTCCTGTTGGTTTCCCGCAGACCCACGATTCCTGGAGCTTCGTTGTGAAGGAGGATGTCTGAATGGGGTCTGCACCACACAGGGATGAAGCCGGCAGTGGCGACAACGAAAAAAGGTGTGCTCCTTAAAAACAGGAGAGGCTCAGCAGGTGGCTATCCAGACCACTACATCAGTGTGCAGCGATTTCTACCACGGCGGAGATCTCTGGCTGAAGAAGATGAGCTGGTTATCCCCACCAGGCTCAAGGGAAGAAGACTCCAGACTGGATCTCCTCTTAGTCGTCGAAGGGTAGATATCTCAGGACTGCAGCAGGGCTTCACCGGGATGGGGTAGTTGCAGCAGCCGTCGTTCTCTCCGCTTCTCTTCGGTTCCTTGTAGTTCCAGAGGCGACTCTGACTTCTAGCCCAAGAGACCTGCCTTTTATGCGCAAAACCCCCATTCACACAGCCTGGCTGTCAATCACGCAGCAGGGGGGTTGTCCAGCCGGGACAACCCCCTCAGCCAATCATGGCAAAGCGTGACTTGGGTTTCCTAGGATACTCTGTGCAGGGGGTGACTACACCCCTTCCCCACATTCAGTCTACATAGACACCCAGGCGCCAAGAGGAGGGCTTCTCTGCAGAAGCCTGCCAAAAGACGGTGAACAAAGAAGGCGAACCTAGTTTGCCACGCAAAGTAAAACACAAGAAGGACTTTAACAAAAAGAAATGGTGAATAAATCCAACCGGAGCCAAAAGAAAGACAATTTGGTCAAGCGGGTTTATGTTCGAGGCTAATATAATAGCCAAGAACAGTACCACGTTTATCTAATATAATCGTGGTAGAAAGGTTAGGGTAGATGCTGCTGCCACCAGCCAAGTCTAAATGTTAAAAGAGTGAAACAATGCTCAGGGAAGTACAGACAGAAAAGGGGTACAGATTAGCCCTTTCCAGTACTCCATGTAAGATGGGGTGTACTGGGTCTGTGGTAAAAATGACTATGTAAAGTAAATGGGAACTTTACCTTTCTCTGGGGGACAGTAGACAGCCCCAGCGAAATGGAGTCAGAGGGAAGTCTTAAAGACAACCCAGGGTTACTACACTAAAGGTGCTGTGTAATCCGTACAAGAACAGGGGCACCTGGAGTGGTGTGCTCCAGTGCCCAAGATCACACAATGAGTAAAAACACATAGGCCAAAACACATGTAAGAGTGGAAAAAGAATGTACACTCTTACCAGGTGGAAAAAATAAACTCCAGAAATCCAGCAAAGCTGCTGGGGGACTCACTAGGTGAGGGAAATTAGCCCGAGAAGGAGAATTTTCCCTAACACCCCATCTCAACTGAACCCCCTACACACCAGCCGTCCTCTATGCCATCTTCCTGCCCAAGTATCACCTTGGCACCCTGTGGAGCTGCCCCTGACCCAGCAGCCAGGCTGGTGGAGGACACATCCCTGCAACAGTCGGGAGTCGGAGGTCCAGCAGGGGTGGACACCCCAACAACTGGACCCCAGCAAGAGGAGGACGTGCAGGCATCGACAAGCAGGGCACAAGCACAGAAGACGCAGGCTCAGGGTGGGAGCGATGATGGCCCAGGGCTTTCAACATCACAGGGGCAGGAATCGGCCAGAGGGCAGGAGGACCCTGGATTGGGAGTGTCTTGCATGTGGCAGTGGTTGGGCCAGTGGATAGATGCGGAGGGGCAGTGGGCGGAGGAGACATGGCTCACTATGGTCAGGGCAGAGAACTCCATGCGCAGGACATTGAGGTGGGCTGAGTGCCTCGAGGCAACTCGCAGGGAGTTGGAGGATGCCATGACTGCATCCCTGTGAGACCTCAAGGCCAGGGAAGAGGCCCGCCTCCGGGACATCGACGCGGAGTTCGATGATGCCCTGGCTCCGAACATCAACAAGTGAGCCGTTGGGCTTGCCTGTCGCCTTTGTACATAGTTCTTTTGTGTTAGGTTTCCTTTGTTTTTTCTTTTTTTTGGAGTTAATGGACTTTGCTCCACTTCATGTATATAGTTTTTTTTTCATAGGACATTTTGGTAGGTTTCATTTGTTTTTGGGATCATGGACCCTTTGGACTTGGATTGTATATAATTGTAGACTTGTACATACTTTCTTTTTTGACATTCTCCATGGATTAATGGTTTTCTTTTTTTAATTTTTTTTTTTCATTTTGTAATTGCCGATGGACCACTTTTCTTTTTTCATGTCATGGATTTTTAGTTTTCATTGGATTTTCTGTTGTTTTTGATAATGTCTGTCATTGTTTATTAATTTTCAAGTTTGATTTTATTCATGTTATTTCATTATGTTTTTAATACATTTTTTCGAACTTCATGATTGGTGTTGTGTACTATCATTGGTTTTGTGCATCTCTCAATGACCATTGCCTCCGTCATGTGTTGCCACTGTGTGGCTCTGTTGTGCATTTATGCATGGGCATGGTGGTTCTTTTAAGACTGTCATGGCATGGGTAGTTTGGGAGTGGGTGCAGTGGATGGTTGCATGCTTGTACTGGGGGGAAAGGGGGATTTGGTTTGGCATTAGGGCCATGGGTCTGTTTTTTTGGGACATGTTTGGTAGGCCATGTGTCAGGGCCTGCTGGCAGGTGCCCGTCAATGGGGGTGGGTGGGGGTGTGGGGGGACATGAGTCGGGGCGTGCTGGCAGGTGCCCATCAATGGCGGTGGGTAGGGGTGTGGGGGGACATGATTCAGGGCCTGCTGGCAGGTGCCCATCAGTGGGGGTGGGTGGGAGACATGTGTCGGTGCTCCCGAGTGCATGGTGCCATGTGGCCTGCCTGGGGGCATGGTATGGGGTGATGGGCTGCCTGTGGGACATGGCCTGGGGTGATGGGCTGCCTGCGGGAGAATGGGGAGGGGGGGCACACCCATGAGGGCACAAACTGCCCAATCGCTTGTGAAAGTCCACACACACCCCGGAATACACGTAGGCCAGCAAAATCGCGTGTGAAAGTCCATGCGCACCCCTCGGAATACACGTAGGCCAGCTTGTGCTAGTGAAATTTCATGTGAAAGTCCACGCTCACCCCTCGGAATACACGTAGGCCAGCTCGCGCTAGCAAAATTGCGTGTGAAAGTCCATGCGCAACCCCGGATACATGTAGGCCAGCAAAATCGTGGGTGAATGTCCACGCGCATGCCTCGGAATACACGTAGGCCAGTTCGCGCTAGCGAAATCGCGTGTTGAAGTCCACGCGCACCCCCGGAATACACGTAGGCCAGCGAAATTGCGTGTGAAAGTCCATACGCACCCCTCAGAATACACATAGGCCAGCTCGCGCTAGCGAAATCGCATGTGGAAGTGCATGAGCACCCCCGGAATACATGTAGGCCAGCGAAATCACGTGTGAAAATCCATGCACACCCCTCGGAATATACGCAGGTAGCCCATTCACCCTCCCCATGGACCGCAGGGAGCCCATCACCCCAGTCCATGGGCAACAGGCAGCTCATCACCCCTGGGCATGCCCTGCAGGTAGCCCATCACCCCAGTCCATGCCCCACAGGCAGCCCATCCCCCCAGTCCATGGGCCACAGGCAGTCCTTCACCCCTGTCCATGGCCCACAGGCAGCCCATCACCCCAGTCCATGGGCCACAGGCAGCCCATCACCGCTGTCCATGGCCCGCAAGCAGCCCATCACCCCAGTCCATGGGCCACAGGCAGCCCATCACCCCTGGGCGTGCCCCGCAGCAGCCCATCACCCCAGTCCATGGGCCACAGGCATCCCATCACCCCAGTCCATGGGCCAAAGGCAGCCCATCACTCCTGTACATGGCCCGCAGGCAGCCCATCACCCTAGTCCATGGGCCACAGGCAGCCCATCACCCCTGGCCATGCCCCTCAGCCAGCCCATCAACCTTGGGCATGCCTCGCAGGCAGGCCACACCACAGGGTGGACTTTTGCCACGCATTTTATCTGACACCGCGGGGTACGCGTGTTCCCAAGGGTGCACGTGGACTTTCACACATGATTTCGCTGGCCTACGTGTATTCCAGGGGTGCGTGTGGAGTCTTACACGCGAATTAGCTGGCGTGAGCGTGGTACGTGTATTCTGGGGGTGCGCGTGGAGTTTTACACGTGATTTCACTGGCGCGAGCGGGGTACGTGTATTCCGGGGATGCGTCTGGAGTTTTACACGCGATTAAGCTGGCACGAGCGGTGTATGTGTATTCCAGGGGTGCGCGTGGAGTTTTACATGCAATTTCGCTGGCGCGAGTGGGGTACGTGTATTCCGGGGGCGCGTGTGGAGTTTTACACATGATTTCGCTGGCGTGAGCGGGGTATGTGTATTACGGGGCTGCGCATGGAGTTTTACACGTGATTTTGCTTGCACGAGCCATGTGCACATATTCCGAGGGGTGCGCGGGGAGTTTTCCACACGTTTTCGTGGTCGGGGGGCTGTATGCTGGTCCACTGGCCTTTGCGCCATGTAGGGGATTTGTGCGATGTTTCTGGCGCACAGGGCGGGGTTGGGGGCGTAAGTGGCGCTGCTGCAGGGTCACTGCACCACTCTGCGCCACGGCTGGTTATGGATGTAAGTATCCATGAATACGCTGTGCGCTAAAATGGGTTTTGGCGAACGCGGCTAGTGCAGACGCCAGCCATGTGCGCTAAATTCTATTAATTAACCTCATAACTCCAGCGACCTTTTTAATTAACAGAATTCTAGAACGCTCCTTTCTATACTTAAGATAAGAGGTGAGGGATTGAATTGTTATTTTAGAAGATTGATACATGTTTGCTTTATACTTGAATAAGACTCAACAAGTACAATCAAATAGTAATTTATTGAGGTCAATCTGAAGAGCAATAACTCTCTTAAGTGTTGCAGCATCTAAGTTGTTTTGGCTTTCCATCTAAGATTTAAGTGCCATCTCTTTTTAATTAGCCATACATGAAATAATGTGTCCTTTAAGAACAGCCCTAAAACAACCCCAGTTATTAACCACCAACATATCCTCATTTTTGTTCATTTAAAAAATAGTTCATGAAAACGTTTAATAGACTGAACAAAAGAGTCATCATTTAAAAGTGAATTATCAAATATCCATCTATTAGAAAAAATAGATGTATGTGCGAGCTCAAGCAATTTAAGAACTAGTACATGGTCAGAAAACAGTATACAATCAATCTTAGAATCTATTAATGTAGCAGACATTTAAAGCAGCAGACATAGATGTAGAGATAGATATATAATAAATATGAGAATGTGTATTATGAGGAAGTGAGGGAAATGTAAATTCCAAACCATTAGATGGGCCAAATACCAAGAATCCAAAACCCCCACCTCAGAAATAAAATGAAAAAAGTCATTGTGAGTTTTACAACTTTTGAACAAGACTTGTGATTGCCTATCTAAAAATGGTCCATTACATCATTATTTTCTCCACACACATTACATTTGGAAGATCACACTGTAATTTACGTTTTTTAAGATGTATCCAAAAGGAAGGATCAAATAGGGTGGGTCAATAGATATTAATTATAGAAATGACTAATAGTTTCAAAATAATCCATATAATTCATTTTCTTTTTTAAATTAGTCATCAGACTAGAAACTTCATTTTTCTTACCAGCATCCACACTGGAAATGATCCCACAAAGTCAATAGTTTTTTTTTTTTTTTTTAACTTAGCAGTTCCTCAGCGATATATGGATCTCTTGTAAACATGCAAAGGCTGGTTTAGCAGTATTAAGATACGCCCGTACATTGTGCATCTTAATTGGACTATTTAAACCGTTCATGTTCTAGGATATACATTTTAATACCATTTCATAAAACAGTAAGTAATATAATAATCTTAATGTTGTATTGAACAGAATTTGACTCATACACATTTGTACACAAAATTTGAGAATGAAATTAAAGAATCCAAATTAAAAGCAATATTATTATTCAATAACCAAGCTCTGCATATACTTGTGATGGGAGCACACATACAATAGGTAAGGTATACAACTATAACATAAATGTAAATTATCATCTCATAAAATAATCTAAATCAGTAAGGGGTGGCAAATTAGGTAAGGCCAGACAGATCAAAGCTAAGGAGGATTTATACAGGCAGAGGAGAGTCAAGTGGACCAGACCACCAATACCATGTCCACTCCATCCATATTAGATTGAATTAAATACATAAGAGCAGCAACTGAAACAGATGAAAGCGATTAGTGTCTGAATCCTCAATTTAACCACACAGTAGAAGGCATCTCAATACTCAAAGTACCCGTTACTTCCATTTTATATGAGTGGATGAACTGTTTCAGATCCAAAGGGTCCTCAAAGGTGGAGGTATGACCCCTCAATGTTACCTTAAAGGAGCACAGATGAACAATGACATATCTATCATTGTGTTGCTTCAAACCAGGATAGAAGGCAATAATTAATTTCTCTGCAAAGTAGTTGCAGTTGATATATTATGCATAATACATGGTTTATGTCAATTTCATTTTAATTGTTTGTTAGGGTGGATTTTATACGGAATCAATATTAATTCAATATATCCCAGATAGGCGGAAATTGAAGTTCTGGGCCCTTATTTTCAGTTTAGTGGATGACAATTTAGGACCCACAGTATGTGCTCTACGAATGTTAAAACTTACAGTATTTGGTAAAGTAATACACTTAGGAATCATGGTTACCAGAAAGTGGATAGGGTCATCTCCATCCGTATTTTTGAAGAGAATTTATGGTTGCTTCCAGCATAATAGCTTTGTTAGATGCATCTTAAGCATTGTATAATTGTTCTTTTATAGCTTGCTTAATTTCGGAGACCAGTTAATAAGCGTGAGACCGGGATTCAAACCGCTGTTGCTATGCTTTGTTTCAATTCCAGGACAAACGCATTGCCCCTGAGCTATCCTCCCGGCCAATCCTTCTTTCAACTTCCTCCATTCAGGAGAATAGGAAAGCTGGATGCAATTAAGGAAGCGGCCAGAGGATGCTTTCTGGCAGTAGTAGAGTATGCATGACCAATTAATTGCACTATGTAAATGCAAAAGCAGAATTATCAACCTGAATAAAGGAAAATCTAATAGATTCAATTGTGAATACGAAATATGTAGCAAAATTATAGTTTTAGAAAAGAAAATAGAGAATGATTAGAAGGAAGGGTAGACCAATAATGTATCAAGGGTTGAATGAAGGCGTGATGCGAAGCCTATGCAGCAACAAGACAATAAGACATAGACTATCTTAGAGCAGATGAATGAGCAATTTATAATGTTGATAAAAGAGAACATTTTGCTGATTCCATCAAAGGCATAAACCTATGTTCTCTTAAAGATTTAAAAAACAGGATCAATGTCATATAGGCATAAAAGAGGGTAACATAAAAAAAGAGTGCATGTCCGACAAGTATCAGTAATTACATCAACGTAAAGTGCTAACAAGTCTTCACAAGATGATGGTTACAGAAATTAAATAGATTAAGACAAAGGAAAAGATCGAAGAATAGGAACAAAGTAAACAGTTGTGGACTTAATATTAGAGTAAGGAGAAGCTTAAGAGGGAAAACACAGTGAGACAACTAAGACATGATCAGCTGGAGGTGCATAGATACGATCTGAGGTTTCACCTTTAATGTTTGCTGAAGAGGATGGACAGATTACTAAATTATAAGAAATGAAGAATAATAAAGGATAATTGGAACATATGTCAGGAATATGACCACTAAAATCGCCAACAAGAATGTAAGGGACAGAAAATGTGAATACTAAAGAAAGAGCCTGAAATTCTTCAGAAACGTTAGGAAATGAAGCTGGATAACAATAAAGAACTAGAATTGCTAATGAAGAAGGAACAAAGAGATTGTAGAGAATTGCATTTGTAAGATAAAACAAGTGGCAGCAGTACTCTCTGTGGGATCATTATCCAGTGTGGCTGCTACAAATACCAACCCCCCCCGCCAACAGTTCCAGGTGGTCTAGAGGTTTGTGATAAGCTTTGAAGAGATGAGGGCAACATTTGTTGAAGTATGATATGGGCGAACCCACGATTCAGTTAAACACAACAATCACAATTATAACAAGAAAATAAGATAAAGAACAAAGTATGATGTGTAAACTTTAGGTCTAGGGTTCCAAAGACTTAGATATATATAGGATCATATTTGGTGATACTCACATAATGTCAGATAAATCTGCCACACCTTTCAATTGTATGAATGTATGTAAGTAGATGCTTTATATAGAGCAAACCTAGCTAGAAAGCAAAGGAGCCATGTACAATTAAGGACAGTAGAACCCATTGAGGGCTGGGGGTGGAGGATTATTGTCTTGTCCTCATGTGGATTTGATTGGGTATTGATCATGCAGCATGCATGCCCATGAGGCCTTGAGCATGACTGTAACTTTGAGGTCCCCAGCAGACTTCTTTGTAAGTCTTACAACCTGGATGGTGTAGTCAGAGGTGACAATGAGATCCAGGATGGATGAGCCAGGTTTTTGTTATGAAGAGTGCTTAAAAGTTGTGCATGGTGACGATATCAACAATTTCTGCCGCGTGGAGTACAGTGGAGTGAGTGCTGAGGAGCATTAGGTTGCTTGTGCTATTTGGTGGAGTGCATTGTGTGATTGTGAAACGGATGCTTTTAAGTTCACATAAAATACCATTTACCAACAACGATTATTGATAAAAATTAAATACTCTTAACGATGCTCCTGGTGTAAACAGGTGCAAACAGTATATTTGTTCCCTTCAGAGTACACACTTAAATGGAGGCCCGGTCGAGGATGCCCATAGATCTCTTCTTAAAGGACCTAGACATGACAGTCACGTGACAGGGTCTGACCTGAAGGTGTCAGGCAGGGGCAGCTTCCCGTTGGGGGCCTCCGAGAGTGGAAGTCAGTGTTCTACCTCTAGATGATAAGGGACATTCTGGAATAAAGCTTGCACATAGATCACATGGTCATCACGTGACACAGGGGCCTTGTGATGGTGAGAGGGAGGGTCCATGGGGCAGGGAATGTAGCCACCACATTTCTTTTAATGTTACCTTGATTGGCATACATTTCATCTGCCTTTCGCAGGCTTCACTGGCTTCCTGTGGAGAACAGCACAGTCTGTTTTTCCAACACTTTCTTTGCTTTCGCCTCTCCATCTGCCAACTACACCCTTACAATCATCATCGCGGACCTGGTTACATCACTACTTTCCTACCTTAACGAACATATATTCAGCAAGAGCCCAAGTGAGGTTTACGCATCATAACATAACATAACATAACATAACATATATCTTTTAACCCAGGGCCACTTTATTTGGTGGGACTTGTGTATTCTGAGTAGGGATCTCATGGGGCAGTAGCTCCCCTGCATATGCGCTCAAATGGATACAGCCCAAGGAGCACAGAGGCATGAATGAGTAAACGCAGGGCACTGCGCCTGTTCTAAGGCGCTGCACCTGTTAATCGGGCAGCTGGCTAGTTCATGTTACAATGGCATAGAAGATATTCATCACATTACATAATCGCTTGGCAGTCTACAAGAGCTCACTATTACATTACAAGAACCGCAGGTGAACTGCCTTGTGAGTACTTTATATAACAGATGTGTTATGCAGATGTGAGGATGCACAAAGGAGAAGAAACATACTAATGAAAGAAACATATGAATACAGAAAATATTTTTAAAGTTATTCTCGAAATAGGAATTCTTACATTGAAGACAGTATGTAACATTTGATCTAACATTTGAAATAATGCTATTTCTAAAAACGTTTTTAAAAACTGAATATTCTAAAGTTTAAACTTTAAACATGCTTTAGAATATATTGAAAACATGATCACAGTTATGGAATGCACAATTTGAAGTACATTTTAGGTGTACATCTGACAGGTGAACCACTTTACCTAAATCCTAAAAGAAAATTGGCATGATTAAAGAAAGATTCGTTTCGCCATACATGTATAAATACGTTTTTTTTGTTTTTTTTTCAAAATATAAAACAAAAAAGAGTTTACAGCTCAATATTTTGTTCAGAGTTTGCTTTCCTTGGAGGCACTTTGTTATTTTGCCAGAAGATGGCGGTGTGGTCAAATATTTAGTGTATTTCATTTGAAGAAACAATATCTTCAACAATGCATTCTGCACATGAGGACATATGGTATGGCAGAGGAATCCCATCACTCGGTGCCTTACAGTATAATGAATACAAGGCATATTGAATGCTAAATTAATCGGGCCCGGTTAATTAATAGTTGCACAGGTGATAAAAACTGAGCCAATGTTGTGATAATATAAAATGGAGCAAACTGGTTGAGCCACAATCCATATTATCTCAAATGTTTCCGACTGATGTTGTACTATGCTTGCTGCATAGCACAAAATAAAAAAAGTATTTACAAATGTTCATGTTACACAGCAAACATAGTAAATGAAACAGCCAGCTTCAAGTTTGTCCTGGTGGAAACATTTCAGATAATAACGAATTGGGCTAAACCTGTTGGCTCCATTCTGTTCTGTATTATCTAAGCAGCAAAGTTGGTGCTAAATTAATTTGTTCATTTTTTGAAGTGCAAAGCTTTGATAATCCCACCCCAGGTGATTAGTAAGGATGGAATGGGACACAAAAAAGGGAATGTACTAAAAAGAGTACAGACATGTAACTTACAGACATGACAGTACATGTAGATGGCAGAGCAAGAGCTCCCCGGGTGAATGAGGACACTGGGTGAATCAGATCTTGATTCACGTTCAAGCACAGGCCTCTTCAGGGCAGTCGGGAATCTGGGTAAAATGGGAATGGACTTGATGGCAGAGTTTCAATTGTGGAGTGAAAGGTGTCAGAGTGAAAGAAGGGGGGTTGCACAGGGAGGATGGGGACCGGATGGCAGCATATAATAGCACCAGGAAGCAAAGAGAAGTGGAACATCGACAGTGGCTACAGGTATACCGAGTATTGAAACATGGGTTGAGGTGGCACCTATGGTTCTAATGCCATCACTGGCTTGGCTGTGTCTGACATCTCACTGCTGCTAGACCAAGGCCTACCTTCCAGAATTTACTTGTGTGACATAGATGGGAATCTACGCCATCTTCCCATGTTGCAACAGACTATGGTAGAGTCTATGGGCCTCATTCTGAGTTGGGCGGTAAGGGTTAGCGGTCACCGGTAAGGAGACCGGTGCCGTTAAACCCTTACCACCCAATTCCGTGGTCCCTTAGTGGGACCCGCAACGGACGTGTGGTCTGACCACACGTTCTTTACAGGACCCGTTAAGGGAACTTGGAGCTAATAACGGGCCCGCAATTTGCAGGCCCATTATTAGCGCCTTCCCATTGAGCCCTATGGGGGCTCAAATGGGAATGGGGAATGGCATTTGGAATGGGGACTTACCGGGTCCACCTATGTCAGAATGTCCCGGTAAGTCCCCATTCCACCAGACCGGACCCGGTCCAGGGTTTGGAGCCAGCCATGGCGCTAATAGCGCCATGGCTGCCTCCAAACTCGTAATGAGGCCCTATGTTTTGTAGGGGTCTGTTGTGCGGATCTACGTGAAATCACTGCGGCTGATTTTCCCGCGATGGAAATGTTCACATGGGAAATGCACGTTTACAAAATGTTCGTACATTTCCCATGCAAACATGCAGGGCTGTCCCCTGTAACCCTCGCTCACTGTAGTGAGCGAGATGTTGTGAAGGACACCCCCGCAGCCCAAGTTTTTGCTTTTTATTTTTGTTCTATCGGAAGAGCTACAGTGAGCGGGGGTTGTGGGGAACACCCCCCACCCCCTGCAGCCCTTTTTAAAAATGTATTTTTCAGATTGACCCCACCAAAACACCTAAACACATACCACAAAAAGTTCAAACTTTTGGTAGTTAGAACTTTTCGTGGTGTGTGTTTTAGGTCTATTGGTGGGGTCGGTAATTTTTATTCAGACATTTTGTCCTATTCCTGTTGTGGTACCCGCACAGGAGCCAACTACTGAAACTGTTTCATTTACAGATGTGTTTAATGAGGAGGGGTTGGAGAAGCAGTGCTCAGAATTAAGTCAGGGGCACCAGGGCCCTCGTTAAAAGCAGAAGGTTTCTCAGTCTGGCAAACTCACTGCTTCTCCAGCCCCCGCCCGCCAAACCACACTCCCCCTTTCCACCTATGAATCCAATGATGGCAATGCAGTTGAAGAATCTGGTGAGGGTATTGATGACCAGGATTCTGACTCTACCCCACCCCATATGTATGAGAAAAGGGATATGGGTCCAACCTCAGCTCCATCAGTGAGCCAGAGCGACTGCTGGAGGAGCAATCAAATTCTGACCCTGCACCATAAAATGTGCTTCCTGTCTACACTCTCTCTGTGTAACCTTGTCAGAGAACCAAAAGTGTCAGTGGGGCAGATCATTATGAAGCAAGGGCAGCACCAACCAGGCTGTCACATCAACGAGTAATACGTATGACAGCTGTTTGCCTTGTGGAGGGCCATGTTTCCTCTCCGCAATGGCACCTACTACTCTTACTGTGGGCCTACTGTGCATATCTTCAGAGCTGCATTCTTGCCACCTGCTCCCTGAGCCACAAACGGTGTCCCCTGGTAAGCCAGTAAACAATCTGGTTACCTCATGGATGCTTGGTCATAGGAAGTGACATCATCCACAAGAATGGGACCAGCATACAGAGAAGAAGGTCCCCAGAAATCACACCACACTAAGCTGCAGCCCGGCACTGCCCCACTCTGCCACCCTGTATGCGTTAACCATATGAGACCATAGAAAACTACACCCAGCAGCAGGCAAAGCTATAGTAGTGATAGGGGGACAATACATTGCCAGTCCAGGCTCAGCGAGTCACTTGAGCGCAGTCAGAAATATAATCATGACTATCTACGAGTAACACTGCAGATTTACAAACTAGTAAAGATGCTGCCAGTGAATCTTCTGCTATATGCCCTTGTTGAAAACGAGGGCTTTAGGGAGTTGATGGCAAATGTTGATGCATGCTGGCAAATTCCAAGCCAGACTTACTCTGCATACAGGTTAACACCTGAACTGCATAATGCAGTGCTTTTGCACTGAGAAAGACATTAGACAGGTCAGAGGTTAGGAAAGTATACTTTACACTGGCCATGTGGATGTGCACTTAAGGCACTGCATACATGCTTGTAACAGTGCCTTTGGTAACCTATTACTATAGTAACGACACTTCCAAATTCAGGATAAAGAGAAGTAGGTAGCAGCAGAGTGGTTAAGTCACCAGCAGATTTCCTTGGGCTTTCTGGCTGCCACAACTGATACCAGGGAGTTGAAGGAGTCCATGGAAGAATCCCTGCGAACCCTCGAGGCCAGGGAACATGCCTGCCTCCGGGACATCGACGTGGAATTCGATGATGCCCTGGCCTGGAACATCAAGAAGTGAGCCGGCTTTGTATATAGTTATTTAGGGTTACGTTTCATTTCTTTTTTTCTGTTTTGGAGTCCACAGCCTTTGCTCCACTTTTTGTATATAGTTTTGGTTTTTATAAGGTTTTATGTAGGCTTCATTTTGTCATGGGATCATGGACCCTTCAGACTTTCAGTATAAATAGTTCAGGACCTGTACATACTTATGTTTTTATGATCCCATGAAGGAATGGTTTTTTATGCTTTTCATTTTGGATTCAGTTTATAGGACTTTGGAGATGGACCAATTTGCAGTTTCCATTTTCTTTTATTTATATTTTTGCCAGATTGTGCATTATTTATGATTTGAAGTTTCATGACTTTTTCAGTTTATCATTTTTATTTCATTTTGTCATTTCATATTTATTTTAATGCATTTCACAAATGTTAATTATTGGTGTGGTCTACTCTCATTGGTTTTGTGCATGTGTCAGTCAGCATTGGCTCAGTCATGTGTCACTGCTGTGTGTCTCTGTTGGACATGTCTTTGGGTGCATGTGTGTGCTTTTCTGAATGTCATGGCATGGGGCATTTACTGGGTAATGGGTACAATGGATGGTGGTGAGTTTGGACTGGGGTAGTGCAGCGTGGAGTGTGATTTGGGTTTTGCATTTGTAACGTGGGCCTGTATTGTGACAATGTGTTTGTCGGGTGAACATGAGTCGGGGCCTGCTGGCAGGTTGCCATCACTGGGGGTGGGGTGGGGGGGACATGAGTCGAGGCATGGGGCAGGTTGCCGTCACTGGGGGCGGTGTGGGGGACATGAGTCTGGGCATGGGGCAGGTTGCCGTACTGGGGGTGGTGTGGGGGGACATGAGTCGGGGCCTGCTGGCAGGTTGCCGTCACAGGGGGTGGGGTGGAGGGGCATGAGTCAGGGCCTGCTGGCAGGTTGCTGTCACTGGGGGTGTGGTGGGGGGGACATGAGTCGGGGGCCTGCTGGCAGGTTGCCGTCACTGGGGGTGAACATGATTGGAGACATGCCTGCTGCATGCTCACGGGTGTTCGGGGCCTCCGTTGTTGTGTGGGCTGCCTGCTGCATGCTCATGGGTGATGGGGGCTCCGTTGTTGTGTGCGCTGCCTGCTGGCATGCTCACAGGTGATGGGGGGCTCTGTTGTTGTGTAGGCTGTCTGCTGGCATGCTCACTGGTGATGGGGGGCTCTTTTGTTGTGTGGGCTGCCTGCTGGTATGCACACGGGCTCTGTTGTTGTGTCGGCTGCTTGTGAGGTGCCTTCACGGATGTTCCGAACATGCTTGGGTGGGGCACGTGTACTCCGGTGGTGCGTGAGAAGTTTCACATGCGATTGGGCTGGCGCGAGTGGGTTACGCATGTTCCGAGGTGTGCACGAGAAGTTTTACACGCGATTTGGCTGGCGTGAGTGGGGTACGTGTGTTCCGGGGGGTGCGCGAGAAGTTTTACATGTGTTTGGGCTGGTGCGAGCGGGGTATGCATATTCCAAGGGGTGCAGGAGTAATTTTATATGCGATCGGGCTGCTGCGAGCGGGGTACGCGTATTCCAAGTGGTGCGTGAGAAGTTTTACATGGAATTGGGCTGGCACGAGCGGGGTACACGTATTCTGAGGCGTGCGCAAGGAGTTTTACACACGATTGGGCTGGTGTGAGCAATGTACGTGTATTCGGAGGGGTGCGAGGAGTAGTTTTACACTTGATTGGGCTGGTGCGAGCGGGTTACGTGTACTCCGAGGGGTTCGCAAGGAGTTTTACACGCGTTTGGGCTGGCGCGAGCAGGGGTACGTGTATTCCAAGAGGTGCACAAGAGGTTTTACACGTGATCAGGCTGGCGTGAGCGGGGTACGCGTATTCCGAGGGGTGTGCGAGGACTTTTACACATGATTGGGCTGGCGCGAGCGGGGCAGGCGTATTCTGAGGGGTGCTCAAGGAGTTTTCCACACGATTCGGCTGGCGCGTGCGGGGCACACGTATTCTGAGAGGTGCGTGAGAAGTTTAACACGCGATTGAGCTGGCGTGAGCGGGGTATGCGTATTCTGAGGGGTGCGCGTGGAGTTTTACATGCAATTGGGCTGGCGCAAGCAGGTTTTGCATATTCCGAGGGGTGCCCGAGGAGTATTACACGGGATTGGGCTGGCGTGAGTGGGGTACACGTATCCCGAGTGGTGTGTGAGGAGTTGAGTGGCGTTTTTAGCGCAGTTTCGTTGTTGGGAGACTGTATGCTGGTCCACTAGCCTTTGCGCCATGTAGGGAATTTGTGCAGCTGTTTTTGGTGCAAGAGGCGGCTCTGTGCGCCAGCGTCCTGTGCCACTTCTGCACTTAATTCCATTAATTGCCCCCTTAATTTTCATAATTTGGAGTTTCAATTTATGTTTTAAATCTAGGCCCGCAATATTTGTCAGTTGTTGAGGTATTTTGTAGTACTGTAGGTGAAACTTAAGAACAATTTTCAGTGTTCAATGGCTAATTTCCGAAAAGTACAAAAACAAAGATCACCTTTTTTTTTTTTTTAGAAACAGTGCTGCGTTCTTTAACACAAATCTACATAGCACATTCCACCATGTTGTTTATTTCATCGTGAATTGTGTCTAAAATGTTATACATTTAACCATTTAATTACTCTTGACATGACTTAAAAATTAACTATTTTTTTCAGTTGGCAAAAATAATTGCAGCATATAGTAAATTCCATCTCAAGACAGAGTGCAAAATCTCTAAAGTACAGTCTCTAAGTGTATTACATGTTTACCTTTCTTGCTATAATTTTTATTTTTGGAGGGATAATGCATACATTGTTGATTTCAATTTTGCCTCTAAATCCTAACATATTTCGCTGATACATGAGGCTTCAAGAGTTAGTGGTTTGCTTCTTTTAGCAAATTGATTCAGAAGGAAATTAACATGGTGTGTAAAGCGTTCGGAAGCAGACTGCAAAATGATCTATGCAAGAAACATTTTTACATTGTCACTTCCAAACTGAAAATGGTGAACAAGTCCAAATTAACGTCACCAGTATTTTTTCCAAAGATTGGGACCAGGGCTGTCAGATGATGTGGTGAGGCCGGGGCAAAACATTTGGTGAGGCCCCCTTGCAATTTTTTGCACTTGGCGAGCGACTGCACCTACGCAAACAGGAGACTCGAGAAATCCTCCCTTGAGTTTGTGTGCAGGATCCCAAATATGGCTTATTAATGCAACTCCAAATCAACTACAGCAAAGTTAGATTTTTCTACTGAAGAAAGGTTTATGCCAGACTAACTTTTGTATCATATGCATAAATATATATAGGATGTCATGAGCTCTCCACTCCACCACCTCCAACTCTCTGAGGGTCAGTCACTTTTCCAAAGAGTTGGGGGCAGATCTCTTTGTTCGGCTGATGCCTCCCTCTGGAAACAGCCTCCCTGCCTCTCTGAAACTTGAGCAGAATCATCTCTGGTTCGGGAATCAACTCAAGACTTTTCTCTTTGCTTCTGCCTTCTCTCTTCCTCTCCCTTGCTGATCACCTGCCTGATCAATGCACTGGTCACCTAGTCACCCTCTGAATTAGGGCCTAGGTGCCTGCGTGTCCTGTTGCAATCCCACACTACCTCTTGGCCCCCTGCACTTATGGTCTGTATCTGTAACCCTGCAGTCCCCTCTCTTGCACTTATTCTCCACATGTGGCTGCACTTATGACTACCCACACTTGCCACCCATTGGCTGCACTCTAGTTTCTCCTTTGTTCCTGCACTTGAGCATCCTACCCCACCATCGGCACTTCTCAGCTCCCCACTTCGATCTGAATGATACAAGGCCTAGTAAGATAGGTGTTTTGTCCTACTCTTTTGTTTCCCCCTCCTTGCCTTGTCGCGCCTAGAAACACTTGTGTACAGATGCGTTATAAATGCCATATCATATCATTAAGGAGCACCATGCCCCTGTGTGCGCATTAAAACACACAACATACACAGTGTTAGAAAGATTATGTATAGTGGAGGCTGGTACATTTCTGAATTTAAGAGGCTTAAATGTTTGCGCCAATTATGCAGGATCAACAAAGCACAGTGAGGGAACCCAAACCAAACAAGGGTTGCTTGAGTGGGGTTCTCACTCCCAAGAAAATGGTTGAAACATTGGGTTACAATTATGCATTTTACAGCGCTTTCTTTGCAAAATTGGGTGGAAATCCATACAGTTTGCAATTGGTTTTGTATGGAAGCACATGGAAAATCCCAATAGTTGCAAATCACAAACCGTGCACAGGAACATTTTCCAATACATTTCATGCCTCCTTTCCACACAAGGCATGCTAGTATACAATTATATTCATGCTGGTTCTCATGTGTGTCCATGCAGGCAGCATCAATATATGCCATTATTACCATGTAGGGACTCCCAGCCAGTAAAAATGCCATGCCACAGAAAGTATATCCAGGCTGACTATGCACCATAAGTGTTATTACTGGCAAGATTTGCCTACATTCAATGTGGGCCAATTTACCAAAGCAGTATGTTTGCTTTGACCTTGATGCATAGTCCTGTGCATCAAGGGTAAAGCAAAAAGAGCATTGGGCATTTGTGTAGGCATGGGCAAGGCACTTCTGTATTGGTATTAGCTGGCTGTTGATAGTGCCGGTGCAAAATGGTTTGAGTACCTGAGCAGCTAATGGCATTGCCTGGCAAATGCCTAATACTTATACACAAGCCAAAACAGTTGGCTTTCCCAGTGCTTGTTTTTAACAGGTCTTGGGCGAAAGACACGCAGGGTGCTTTTAAATTGAGTGGCCAAAGGCAGACCTACCAGTTCCATGTTTACAACTCCAATGAAGTCAATAATTCTCAGAAGACTCCTTTGAGAAAACATTTGCAGGCACATTGGGGGCAAAGTTTGATGGCAAGGCTTGTTTAAAGCTAGCTCAAAGAGTTCTAGTGAGGAGGTGTTTTGGATGAGGAGGGCAGGAACAGGGTGATAATTGCCATAGGGATTAGCATGGCCATGAGAAGTCAATGGGTGGGCAAATAACTAAACAATATCTACAAATCTCTCCTCATGTGCCATTTCTTCCTATCTGTACTCAATGCTGTCATTGGGATGGATCTTCCCAGATCCAGGATCTGGCAAAAAATTACTCACCAGTTCTCAGATACAGCCCCACAATCGGGGAAATCTGTGCACTATGTTTATTTTAGAATGCTATGGTGTGTTTGTGCTTTAAACTATGTTTGGCAGGGATTTGAACCGTGGTCAGTAGGTTCCAAAGTGAGATACTTCCCCACAAGACCACTTGAAGGTCTGAGCGGGAGCCCTGTGAAATCCCTTGTCAATGTTGCACTATACTGGAAATATTGATGTGCATTTTTTAGGTTTAAAAGGGGTGCAGATTTTGAACTTTGCTGACGATAAATCCTCTGGTGGGGGGAAGAGGCAAATGTTCAGGAGGGTGACTAAAATACCTGCCTTACACCCTCCTAATCCACTCATCGCTTGACCTGGCCTCTTTCACTGTGGTAGGAGGGATGCCCCAGAAAAAAAGTCTATTTCCAAAACTGTCTTTTCGCTAAAGCAATAGTTTTGGCTTATTGGTGGCACACCTAATAACCCAAACAAAAAGAATGCCAGGCAGTGGCACAACACCATTGAGCAGATCTGGCTCTAGCCCCCTCCTGAAATGTTGACCTTTGTTGACTCAACCTGGCTGCATGGGTGGCACCAGCACTGGCCACTTTGAGGCACAAGGCCTCTTTCGATGTGTCGCCAGCCCGTAGCACTTGTTAAGGAGCAGCATCAAACATGAAGAGCACAAAAACCTATCCATGCTATATGAACAGACTCACTTTGATAAAGCCAAAGTCTTAACTTCTGGTCTCAGCTTTTAGATGGCCCACCTCTCCAGAGATTAGCATAGCATTATGAAAGTAACCAGCCTCTGAATTGGAGTGAAAGGTAAGACTAGTGGCCAAAGGGAAGGTGAAATAGCTATTCAGCTTCCTAGCTGGGCTCAGGGAATTCAGAGGGAAATGGGAGCAGGGCTGGCTGAAGATGTGTCAGGGCTGGTGGGGTCCCATTTCTTTTTGATATTTTGGGGAACCCCTTGCCTTACTGATTGGAACAATGGTCAAAGGCACCTGTGGAGTGCTTACATCATTTATCAAGTCAAAATAATTCAGCAAGGTGGTTAAGACTACCAACAAGGGGCAGCTACTTGGGGGCCCATTTCATCTGTAAAAGGTGAAAGGCCCAGGTACCATCCCTCAGTGGGGAGACTGACAGCGCAATGGGTTTATTGGCCCCACTCACTATCCTCTTTCTAAACTGTCATCCAGCCCCTACCAGGTTGACCAACAGAGCCGTGGCCAGATCGATCAGGACACTAACGTTTGTGGGTTTCACTGTTAACAAAGGTCCTGCAATTACTAAAATAAAACATTTCACTGTTAGTACCCGTATTCATATGCATACATTTTTAGGTAATTGAAATCTTGATGTGGGGTTAGCACTTGCAGGCCAGGGGAGTGATTAGAAGGGAAGTGGTGATATGAGAGATCTCATTCTCACTGCAGTCCTTAAGTGTGACGTTTCAGAAATGAAGGCAAGAGTTAGCTGCTTGTAACAATGAAGCTATTTTCAGAACAGTTATTTCCAGAACTCTGTCAAGGAGTTTAAAGGACCTAAAACCTTTGCCCTGATTTTTGGCCCTCTACTAGTTCATGGGTTCTAGGAAAATATTCCTGTTGCCTCTCACCCTTGCCCACTTAACTGGCTCTGGCAGTGATAACAGGTATTATGTAGCGAGTGCATTGACCCATTCTTTAACCACAGTCCAGGACCATCAGTTATGACGCAGTGTTTCACCATCAATGTACTGTACTGTCTATTCTATACACACCATGGACAGTGTTATAGAAGCCTTTCACCAGTGCAAGAACAATTAGCACTACGGCAGAAATTGGCCAACTGAAACAAAATATTTAATGAATGCATTTTAGCACCATGACAATGTTTCCCCTAGTCGTAGTCCTTTGGCCTAGTGCAGAAATGCATTAAAATAATATGTTTTTTTTCACCAGGGAAATGTTTCCCTAATGCTACTTTAACTTGCCCGGTGCATCACTCGTCCTTGTATTTTCTTTCCAAGTGCCTTTGATCCATCTTACTTTAAACCTTCTACCATACTTAGCTCCTGTTTTCATCTTTGGTTTTCCACTCACCCTCTTAACTTTTCTGAGCTAGATTTGTTCATTTGTGGTTGTTTTGGCTTCCCGCTTTTTCATAAGCTCTCCAGTATTTTCCCTCAAATTTTTTCCAAAGCTGACATCTTTAGAATCTGCTCTACGGATCACTTTCGCTTACCAGGTAAGACTTACTCCCCAGCGCCCCAAATTGCTGGCAGCAGCCTTGTTATATCATAGAACATGAATTTCTGTGGGGGTTACTTATTGTTGTTACTAACTTGCCATGCTGTTTACTTCACTTTCGAGTGGTTCTCCTTATAGTGAATATGGAAATATGTTGTGCCTCTTTCTGAATTTGGCAGTAATCCAGGTGGCAAATCCACCGAATGAGTGCCAAAATCGGTTATGGTTACCATGTCTTGGTCCTTTGGGTTTACCACAGGATTACAAATGGTGGTAGAATGGTGTAATTCCCCATTTTTGGAGCACAAAGTACTCCGTGGGGATTATTGGTGGATTTGCCATTTGTGGAATTACCGCACAGTAAATCCATAGATTTATGGAGGAAAAGTGGAGGATTTACTGCCAGCAACAAGCTGGAGGTGAGTCCACCACTTTTCCTTAAACAAATGGCAGATTTACTGTGCGGTAATTTTGCCAAAAATTATAATTTGGTGGTGTGAGAAAGATGACATTAATTCCGTTACAGCCCCAACAAGTGGCAGTAAAGCAATAACCGCCACTTTTGTCCTGTACTGCCAAAGCTGGAATGAGGCCCTATCTTACTTGTAAGCGATATTTAATCAACACTACAGCTAAGTCAATGCCTAGTCTGGGATGCTGAGGAAAACCCTTATTGATGTATTTTTATATCCAGTTCAGTACTCTGGATGACACCCCCCTCTTAGAATCCCCCTGACCCCACTGAGCCAAGAAGTAGGTTTGTTTTGCAAATTTAAAAGGTTTATTTGGACAATTCAACAATATATATCTATCACACTTTATACATAAATTGATAACTGATATCACACTTCAGAATATGGCCGTGATCAACAATGGATAATGTTACAGGGGTAATACTAAAACACCAAGGGTAAGTCTATTTATACCTATACTACGGTTTTTATTTCCATTCTTACTGGGAATTTTTAAATTTATCATCACACTCAATCACGGTCTATAGAGAAAGTGGTTTTACTAAACAGATTTTAATATGTAAAAACATTTCATCAAAGCAGTAGAGCAGTACAAAACTTTTTTAATATGTTGATAGTAATCTCCAACATACAGAGGAAATTCAGTTTGATCACTTCCAGCAATTAAAACACAGTATCAAGTGTATAAGTCACAACAAAAGAAACATATAAGGCATTTTACATTAGATAATGCTAATGTACTTAGATTTTTCTAGTGCTATATCTGCACGTCAGTGTATGAATACTTTAATGGCCACTCAGGTGCCAGCGAATAGAAAAATCCAGTAGCTTGTACTGTGAACACGCGACACTTAAATTATAAAGGCACCTCTGAGCGAGGGGTCCTTTCTAAGGATCTAAAACTTAGTGTAGACATATGACATTGTATAATGTCTAAAGTTTTTAACACAGTCTATGGCAACCATTCTACACATAGATCTAAAAACACATGAGTCCTGCTCATGCTATATCAGAGTCGACCGGTTTCATAACCATATCTCATTCTAGTTATCTTCGTCAGGACTTTGTTTGATAAGGTCTTGATTGCCTGTTCTGGGAACGCTGTCTTGCGCCCTTACGTGTCTTTTCCTATTCCTATAGGGTATGGATCAAAGAGAGACAGAAAAAGGAATGGTTACTTAATGTACCATTCAAATTCTCGAATTGTATACTGCTATACCTCTATTACTAATTATAGGTCTATCATTTGATATCACTAGGCTTACTTATTCAAAAGGACAACTAAATGTGTCCAAAAATGCCTATTCTTACATAAAACGTCGAAGGGAAAGGTAAGGGAAAGGTAAAGGGGTGGGGGAGTAATAAACAACAGGCACGAGGAAACTCCATAGCCTAGACCAAATAGTCTATAGGTAGAAAAGGGTGAAAAAGGGGGTGAAAGAATCCCCTAATAGCCCATTTTATCTTTGTGTGTGATCTTACCACACTTTACTGTGGACCATCACTGCTCAGAAAGCATCTTGGAAAAGAGCGCGCCAGTTAGCTCATTGCCTATTTCAGCATTGGCTTATATACAATCTGTAAATAATAGGCAAAAGTGCTATTAGTATACACGAAAAATATTATTAAATCCATGCATTATTTTTGACACAAAAACAACCGTTGGTGTTCATAAGCTATATACACTTCTCACGGGATGGTATAGACATCTTTGAAACTAAGTACAACAGCGGGCGTGCAAAGTTTCCTAGACCACGGTGCGATTAAGTACATGCATTATTCTTAACAAAGCAGCACTTGTTTCATTAGCTTTACATATATAACACCTATCGTCTTGATTATGCAATAGCTGCATCCAACAGCGTTGTGTCTGCGCAATGTTTCTAAGTTATGGACACCTTTAAAAACGAAAACAGCAACAAACGTGCAGAGTTTCTTAAAAACACGAGTGCTGCAAAATATATGCATAATTCTTACCAAACGGCACTTTGTTTAGTTTGTTTTGCAAAAATCGCCTCTCACCTTAGTTACTTTAAAGCAGCATACATCAAAGCTTCACTGTGTCTGTGCAATGCATCTAAGTTTCAGCACGCTGGTGTTACTGTTACAACGCTATCTGCTATGGTAACTCGATAGCATGCATGCTAGCCAAGATGGTTAAAGTGGACTCTATGGTTTAGCAGCCATCTTATCTCAGGCTACCTAAACAGCCATCTTTGATAGGGCAAATAACGTGTGTATCTCTATCCACAGGACATTTCTATTTATATAAGGTGAACAACTTTCCGACACGTATAAAATCGTCCGTAATCGTGGAATAATAGACATTTTTCTTGCGCACACAAAAAAGAAACTTGAATCTTTTCGCGGACAAAAACGAGGCTAATGACACATCATATTCTAAATTAGATGAAGTATTAGTGACCACCATATATTGGCCCATGAAGACGTGATACACATATTTTGTCATCTTGTCCTCATGGAAATTACATTAATTGCTCACTGATCACATGCAGGCCGGTTCATCATTGCAAGGACACAGTTTTTAAAAAAAAAAAAAAAAAACAAATATGTCCCGTACATAATTCGATCTTTCTTTAAAAACAACCGTTTCTTAACTAGGTAGCATTTCTGTGTGTGCATATATCAATCCGAATTAAATGTACATTTAAATATATGTAACAGCATATGGAGGAACCGATCTTTTTACCCTACTACAGTGTGTTGGATTCGTATTAATGTTAAAAATCTGGTTTCTACTGGCAGTCCTGATCATGCATAGTTGTTATACAATAGAAGGGGGGGCTATTCTCTCTGTATAGCAAACAGGAGGAAGCCTAACAACACAACCCCTGGGGAAAAAGGGGGTATATCCTGATAATCTATTATTGCAGAGAATTTCTATGCTATTTAACTAGGGAGAACCGCTAGCTCGTTCCATTGGATAAATTCATTAAGCCCTTTCTTATGTGTATTAAGCCTAAATATCCAATGTTGTTCTCTCCTAAATAGTATGTTCTGGAAATTTCCACCCCGTTTAGGAATGTTAATTTTTTCAATTATGGTCCATTTGAATGCTTCTGGACTATGTCCTTTCAAGATAAAATGGTTTACCATAGGTGCTGTCAGCTTCTTGGTCCTTAAACACGAGCGATGTTCAATCATGCGTTTCTTAATAGGTCTCATAGTCATCCCGACATATTTAAGGTTACAAGGACATTTAATGAGATAAATCACCCCTGCGGTATTGCAGTTGGTAAACTGCCGTTGTATCCACGGGGTGCGAAGCCCCAAATCTATTTGTTTTGTGCGCTCGGTTTGTGAGCACATGGAACAGGAACCGCATGGTGAATGTCCCATCGGGGCTGTACTTTGCCAGATCGTGACAGGATGGTTGTCTCTTGTGTCTCTACAGGTTTTCACTATTTTGTCACGGATGTTACTTCTCCTTTTGATGGCAAATTTGGGCTCCTCCAAATGATGTTGTCCAGTATTTAGAATTGGCCATAGATTTTTGATTTCCTTTTTCAATTTATTCAACATCGGGGAATAGCTCATAACTGCCGTTATGTTGTCTTGTGCAGGTGGTTTTGGATGTTGTTGTAACGTGACACTTCTCGGGATATTACGGGCTCTCCTGTATGTAGAGTCAATGATTCTCTTAGGGTACCCTCTATCAACCAGTTGTTTCTTGAGGGCTTTTCCTTGTTGTTCATAATCAGAGGTCTGGGTACAGGTTCTTCTGTAACGCAGGAATTGTCCGAAGGGAAGATTGTCTTTCAATGCCTGTGGATGGTAACTCGAGTATCTCAGGAGTGAATTCCTGTCAGTATCCTTCTTGTATATTTTAGAACATAGTTTGTCTTGTACCACCAGAATATTGAGATCCAAAAAATGTATAGCTTTTTTGTCAAATTCTATGGTGAATTTCAAAAAAGGATTTTGTGAGTTGAGCCACATGTGGAATCCATGTAGTTCTGCTTCAGTTCCTTTAAAGATCATAAAAACATCATCTATATATCTCTTCCATAGGATAGTATGGTTCAAAAAAGGATTGGTCGGGGGATAGATGACATCACATTCAAAGGCATTGACAAAAAGATTGGCCAAACTGGGGGCAAAGGTAGCCCCCATAGCAGTCCCTGAAATCTGTTGATAAAAAATGTCATTACAGATGAAATAATTTCTGGTGAGAGCTATTTCAGCAAGTTGTATTATCAGGCCAGGAGGAGTATTGTATAGGTCTATGCCTGATTCCAAAAGGTGTTGAACCATGGAGAGTGTGGCTTGTTGTGGTATCCTTGTGTACAGCGACTCTATATCCATGGTAACTAACCATTCTGTCTCTTGATTAAAGCTGATAGTCTCCAAGAGGTTTAGCATAGCTGTAGAGTCCTTTACATATGACCGCATCTTCGGAACTTCATCTTTAATAAAGAAATCAACAAATTGTGACAGAGGCTCTAGGACTGACTGGATGCCCGATACTATGGGTCTGCCAGGGGGTGGACTTATGCCTTTATGGATTTTCGGGGTGGCATAGAATGCTGGTATTCGAGGGTACGGTGGTGTGAGAAAAGCTGCTTCTTTTGCGCTTATATAACCCTCTGCCTCTGCTTCTTCAATTACAGATTTAATTTGATTTTATAATTGGTTGGTGGGATTGCCCGGTAGAATGCGATAACTGGTGCGGTCTGATAAAAGTTCCTGAACCATGTTATCATAATCTACCTTGTTCATCACAACAATTGCTCCTCCTTTATCTGCCGGCTTAATTACAATACATGCGTTATCTGCCAAAGTTTTTAATGCTGCTATTTGTTGTTTCGTGCAGTTAGAATGTGTAAAGGGAATGTTCTCTTCTAATTGGCTGATTCTCTTAAGTAAGGCTTGTTCGAACGTAGTGGACTCTACTGTATTCAGAGCATAAGGAGGATGAAATTGGGATGCTGGCTTCAAGCCTGTGGCATCTTCTATAGCTGGTGTGCCTTCATAAAAGTATTGTTTTAATCTGATCTTCCTCATCAATTGGCTGACCTCTATTCTAGTTTGAAATGGGTCATAGTATGATGTAGGTACAAAGGACAAGCCTTTTTGCAAAACCTCATCTTCTGCTTTCATCAGTGTATATGTGGATAAGTTAACCACTAGCGAGTCATTGGTTGTGGAAGGCCTCTGCCTCTGCTGCGAGTAACTACCGTGGGGTGTCCTTGCCACCGCTGGTTGCCTCTGTTGCCTCCTCGTTGTCCTAAAAAAGGGACATTAGTAGGGGCCGCAGGGGCCTGATTTGAATTAAATCTAACTCTGCGATTGCCTGAACTGGTAGATGAGCCTGATGAGGAACCAGATCTATTTCTATAATTTCCTCTCTGCATATTTTGGAATCTGAGCTGCGCTGCATCTCGTCTTGACTCTATAGCCTCATCTGAAAAGTAATCTACCCCCACATAAGGATATATTTTTTCATGGGTAAATGCTGTCAGGTCTTTTTTGAGTTTGGTCAGTTTTTTATTCAGATTAAGGTCTTTAAACTCTTTTAAAGATGTTTCTAAGGTCAGGAGTTTAGCGTTATAAATGTCCAGAGACACCTTAAGTTTTAGAGCGTCACTTTTATCGTTAAGTTCTTTCAGCAATTGTTCAGTGACTTTCTTGGCCGTGTTGATTATCAAAATCAACCAGTCTCTGGTACATTTATTCGCTATATACGACCAGTCTTTTCTGAATGCTAGATTGTCTAAGAAAATCCTTGGCTCTATATGTATAATGAGGCCATTCGGGGCTGCATGGGCTCTCAGGTATTCAGTCATTAGAGCCCCATGTAGTTCTGTACGTATGATTTTCTTTCGAATAATTTCCATCTCATTCCATTCGTCTGTGTTTGGAATGACATGATTCGCTAGGTCAGCACTCAATAGAGAAGGATTGGATAAAATGCCTTCAACAAGTTCTTCCGCGTAGGCAAGATAGTTATTTTCCGCCATTTCTGTGTGTGTTTGTCAGACTCCAGCTAGGGTATCATTAGTCAGGTGGCAAGAGAATGTAGCTGCCAATTTGTTATAGATCCCTAGTCAGATCAATAAAATTGTTTCCCACATGTACCACAAACAAAACTGTAGTGTTTAGTTTTGTTTGTGGTACATGTGGGAAACAATTTTATTATTTATTTATTTATGGAAATTATTCGAAAGAAAATCATACGTACAGAACTACATGGGGCTCTAATGACTGAATACCTGAGAGCCCATGCAGCCCCGAATGGCCTCATTATACATATAGAGCCAAGGATTTTCTTAGACAATCTAGCATTCAGAAAAGACTGGTCGTATATAGCGAATAAATGTACCAGAGACTGGTTGATTTTGATAATCAACACGGCCAAGAAAGTCACTGAACAATTGCTGAAAGAACTTAACGATAAAAGTGACGCTCTAAAACTTAAGGTGTCTCTGGACATTTATAACGCTAAACTCCTGACCTTAGAAACATCTTTAAAAGAGTTTAAAGACCTTAATCTGAATAAAAAACTGACCAAACTCAAAAAAGACCTGGCAGCATTTACCCATGAAAAAATATATCCTTATGTGGGGGTAGATTACTTTTCAGATGAGGCTATAGAGTCAAGACGAGATGCAGCGCAGCTCAGATTCCAAAATATGCAGAGAGGAAATTATAGAAATAGATCTGGTTCCTCATCAGGCTCATCTACCAGTTCAGGCAATCGCAGAGTTAGATTTAATTCAAATCAGGGCCCTGCGGCCCCTACTAATGTCCCTTTTTTAGGACAACGAGGAGGCAACAGAGGCAACCAGCGGTGGCAAGGACACCCCACGGTAGTTACTCGCAGCAGAGGCAGAGGCCTTCCACAACCAATGACTCGCTAGTGGTTAACTTATCCACATATACACTGATGAAAGCAGAAGATGAGGTTTTGCAAAAAGGCTTGTCCTTTGTACCTACATCATACTATGACCCATTTCAAACTAGAATAGAGGTCAGCCAATTGATGAGGAAGATCAGATTAAAACAATACTTTTATGAAGGCACACCAGCTATAGAAGATGCCACAGGCTTGAAGCCAGCATCCCAATTTCATCCTCCTTATGCTCTGAATACAGTAGAGTCCACTACGTTCGAACAAGCCTTACTTAAGAGAATCAGCCAATTAGAAGAGAACATTCCCTTTACACATTCTAACTGCACGAAACAACAAATAGCAGCATTAAAAACTTTGGCAGATAACGCATGTATTGTAATTAAGCCGGCAGATAAAGGAGGAGCAATTGTTGTGATGAACAAGGTAGATTATGATAACATGGTTCAGGAACTTTTATCAGACCGCACCAGTTATCGCATTCTACCGGGCAATCCCACCAACCAATTATAAAATCAAATTAAATCTGTAATTGAAGAAGCAGAGGCAGAGGGTTATATAAGCGCAAAAGAAGCAGCTTTTCTCACACCACCGTACCCTCGAATACCAGCATTCTATGCCACCCCGAAAATCCATAAAGGCATAAGTCCACCCCCTGGCAGACCCATAGTATCGGGCATCCAGTCAGTCCTAGAGCCTCTGTCACAATTTGTTGATTTCTTTATTAAAGATGAAGTTCCGAAGATGCGGTCATATGTAAAGGACTCTACAGCTATGCTAAACCTCTTGGAGACTATCAGCTTTAATCAAGAGACAGAATGGTTAGTTACCATGGATATAGAGTCGCTGTACACAAGGATACCACAACAAGCCACACTCTCCATGGTTCAACACCTTTTGGAATCAGGCATAGACCTATACAATACTCCTCCTGGCCTGATAATACAACTTGCTGAAATAGCTCTCACCAGAAATTATTTCATCTGTAATGACATTTTTTATCAACAGATTTCAGGGACTGCTATGGGGGCTACCTTTGCCCCCAGTTTGGCCAATCTTTTTGTCAATGCCTTTGAATGTGATGTCATCTATCCCCCGACCAATCCTTTTTTGAACCATACTATCCTATGGAAGAGATATATAGATGATGTTTTTATGATCTTTAAAGGAACTGAAGCAGAACTACATGGATTCCACATGTGGCTCAACTCACAAAATCCTTTTTTGAAATTCACCATAGAATTTGACAAAAAAGCTATACATTTTTTGGATCTCAATATTCTGGTGGTACAAGACAAACTATGTTCTAAAATATACAAGAAGGATACTGACAGGAATTCAGTCCTGAGATACTCGAGTTACCATCCACAGGCATTGAAAGACAATCTTCCCTTCGGACAATTCCTGCGTGACAGAAGAACCTGTACCCAGACCTCTGATTATGAACAACAAGGAAAAGCCCTCAAGAAACAACTGGTTGATAGAGGGTACCCTAAGAGAATCATTGACTCTACATACAGGAGAGCCCGTAATATCCCGAGAAGTGTCACGTTACAACAACATCCAAAACCACCTGCACAAGACAACATAACGGCAGTTATGAGCTATTCCCCGATGTTGAATAAATTGAAAAAGGAAATCAAAAATCTATGGCCAATTCTAAATACTGGACAACATCATTTGGAGGAGCCCAAATTTGCCATCAAAAGGAGAAGTAACATCCGTGACAAAATAGTGAAAACTTGTAGAGACACAAGAGACAACCATCCTGTCACGATCTGGCAAAGTACAGCCCCGATGGGACATTCACCATGCGGTTCCTGTTCCATGTGCTCACAAACCGAGCGCACAAAACAAATAGATTTGGGGCTTCGCACCCCGTGGATACAACGGCAGTTTACCAACTGCAATACCGCAGGGGTGATTTATCTCATTAAATGTCCTTGTAACCTTAAATATGTCGGGATGACTATGAGACCTATTAAGAAACGTATGATTGAACATCGCTCGTGTTTAAGGACCAAGAAGCTGACAGCACCTATGGTAAACCATTTTATCTTGAAAGGACATAGTCCAGAAGCATTCAAATGGACCATAATTGAAAAAATTAACATTCCTAAACGGGGTGGAAATTTCCAGAACATACTATTTAGGAGAGAACAACATTGGATATTTAGGCTTAATACACATAAGAAAGGGCTTAATGAATTTATCCAATGGAACGAGCTAGCGGTTCTCCCTAGTTAAATAGCATAGAGATTCTCTGCAATAATAGATTATCAGGATATACCCCCTTTTTCCCCAGGGGTTGTGTTGTTAGGCTTCCTCCTGTTTGCTATACAGAGAGAATAGCCCCCCCTTCTATTGTATAACAACTATGCATGATCAGGACTGCCAGTAGAAACCAGATTTTTAACATTAATACGAATCCAACACACTGTAGTAGGGTAAAAAGATCGGTTCCTCCATATGCTGTTACATATATTTAAATGTACATTTAATTCGGATTGATATATGCACACACAGAAATGCTACCTAGTTAAGAAACGGTTGTTTTTAAAGAAAGATCGAATTATGTACGGGACATATTTGTTTTTTTTTTTTTTTTAAAAACTGTGTCCTTGCAATGATGAACCGGCCTGCATGTGATCAGTGAGCAATTAATGTAATTTCCATGAGGACAAGATGACAAAATATGTGTATCACGTCTTCATGGGCCAATATATGGTGGTCACTAATACTTCATCTAATTTAGAATATGATGTGTCATTAGCCTCGTTTTTGTCCGCGAAAAGATTCAAGTTTCTTTTTTGTGTGCGCAAGAAAAATGTCTATTATTCCACGATTACGGACGATTTTATACGTGTCGGAAAGTTGTTCACCTTATATATATAGAAATGTCCTGTGGATAGAGATACACACGTTATTTGCCCTATCAAAGATGGCTGTTTAGGTAGCCTGAGATAAGATGGCTGCTAAACCATAGAGTCCACTTTAACCATCTTGGCTAGCATGCATGCTATCGAGTTACCATAGCAGATAGCGTTGTAACAGTAACACCAGCGTGCTGAAACTTAGATGCATTGCACAGACACAGTGAAGCTTTGATGTATGCTGCTTTAAAGTAACTAAGGTGAGAGGCGATTTTTGCAAAACAAACTAAACAAAGTGCCGTTTGGTAAGAATTATGCATATATTTTGCAGCACTCGTGTTTTTAAGAAACTCTGCACGTTTGTTGCTGTTTTCGTTTTTAAAGGTGTCCATAACTTAGAAACATTGCGCAGACACAACGCTGTTGGATGCAGCTATTGCATAATCAAGACGATAGGTGTTATATATGTAAAGCTAATGAAACAAGTGCTGCTTTGTTAAGAATAATGCATGTACTTAATCGCACCGTGGTCTAGGAAACTTTGCACGCCCGCTGTTGTACTTAGTTTCAAAGATGTCTATACCATCCCATGAGAAGTGTATATAGCTTATGAACACCAACGGTTGTTTTTGTGTCAAAAATAATGCATGGATTTAATAATATTTTTCGTGTATACTAATAGCGCTTTTGCCTATTATTTACAGATTGTATATAAGCCAATGCTGAAATAGGCAATGAGCTAACTGGCGCGCTCTTTTCCAAGATGCTTTCTGAGCAGTGATGGTCCACAGTAAAGTGTGGTAAGATCACACACAAAGATAAAATGGGCTATTAGGGGATTCTTTCACCCCCTTTTTCACCCTTTTCTACCTATAGACTATTTGGTCTAGGCTATGGAGTTTCCTCGTGCCTGTTGTTTATTACTCCCCCACCCCTTTACCTTTCCCTTACCTTTCCCTTCGACGTTTTATGTAAGAATAGGCATTTTTGGACACATTTAGTTGTCCTTTTGAATAAGTAAGCCTAGTGATATCAAATGATACACCTATAATTAGTAATAGAGGTATAGCAGTATACAATTCGAGAATTTGAATGGTACATTAAGTAACCATTCCTTTTTCTGTCTCTCTTTGATCCATACCCTATAGGAATAGGAACAGACACGTAAGGGCGCAAGACAGCGTTCCCAGAACAGGCAATCAAGACCTTATCAAACAAAGTCCTGACGAAGATAACTAGAATGAGATATGGTTATGAAACCGGTCGACTCTGATATAGCATGAGCAGGACTCATGTGTTTTTAGATCTATGTGTAGAATGGTTGCCATAGACTGTGTTAAAAACTTTAGACATTATACAATGTCATATGTCTACACTAAGTTTTAGATCCTTAGAAAGGACCCCTCGCTCAGAGGTGCCTTTATAATTTAAGTGTCGCGTGTTCACAGTACAAGCTACTGGATTTTTCTATTCGCTGGCACCTGAGTGGCCATTAAAGTATTCATACACTGACGTGCAGATATAGCACTAGAAAAATCTAAGTACATTAGCATTATCTAATGTAAAATGCCTTATATGTTTCTTTTGTTGTGACTTATACACTTGATACTGTGTTTTAATTGCTGGAAGTGATCAAACTGAATTTCCTCTGTATGTTGGAGATTACTATCAACATATTAAAAAAGTTTTGTACTGCTCTACTGCTTTGATGAAATGTTTTTACATATTAAAATCTGTTTAGTAAAACCACTTTCTCTATAGACCGTGATTGAGTGTGATGGTAATGTTACAGGGGTACACTGATTTGGTTACTTAGGAGTAGTGTAGAGGATGAGATAGCTGAAAATGCTTGATGGTTTCAAGGAAATGCAAGGTGGAATAAAATGCAGTACAGAAATAACTTGCTATGATTTTAGCAAAAGTTAATATGATCACTTTTTCTTTTGACAATTCACTCCCCTCCTATGCAATACAAGAAATGGAAGGAGAGCACACAGTCTTCAAGAATCCCAACAAATCACACTTTATAATGCAATACACAGTTCCAGTTCCCCCAGCAAGCTTAGAGAAAACAGGGATGAGTTTTAAACACAGGCGAATTACTTTAATGTGGTTTGCAAGGAAGTGAAAAGGTGCTAAATTTGCTTTTAATTCCCTCTAGAGGTTCAGGGTAGGTGATGGCTACTTTATATTGAATCAGGCTCACTTTAACAATACTCTATGAATGATTAGCAGATTGCAAACGAATTTTAGCAAAGAGAAGCAAAAAGCTGCTGATTTCTACAGATGAAGAAATCGGGCCAAATCGCAAATCACGGTAAATTTCGCGAGTGCGTGTCTCGCGATTACGGAAAAAGTATAGGGAGTAGGTTCTAGGTTCGTTGGAAAGCCTAGAATCACAGCTTTAAAATGAAAGTTAAATTTCGTTCCTAGCCCAAACGGTTCGAGAGATACGGACAATTAAATAAAGGTAGTTTTTCGGATTTAAAGTAAACTCAAAATGACAGGTGACAGCTTGCAGCTGCAGAATTGACAGGTGACAGTTGTGCAGCTTTAAAAATGACAGATGACACGATTTCTAGGAGGCTGTTCTGCTTAGGTTAAAATAGTTTGGATTAGATTATTTTAACTAAGAGATTGGTTCTGCACAGTTCTGCTAGGTACTCACAATATCAATTTGAAATAGGCCTCGTCACGGTCTTGTCAGGTTGGACGGGACCTCCGGCGGGTGGTTCTGAAGTCCCGGCTATCTGGGTCAGCTCTGCTCTCTGGGTCTGTCAAGCACCGGATCTGCTCACAACGTTCTGGTTTGTGGTTCTCTCGGGTTCCGGATGCAGCACTGCTTTCTGGATACTGCTACAGGTTCTTGCAAAAATTCTTGGCAAAAATTCAAACAGCTCGCCCAGCTGTTGAATAGTTTGGTTGGTTTTTGAGGCCTGCTGAAGAGGATTCAGCTGGTGGATTCAGGCCTCTCTGCTACAAATTCTGGAGTTAATTTCTGCTACAGGTTCTGGAGATTGATGGATTTGAAGTCTGGATCTCTGGATGTGAAGTCGTCGGTCAGCAGGCTCCGCAGCAAATGGAATTGAATGTCTCTACCTGTCCCAGCAGTCTCTTTTTATGTGTTTTGAAAATGGGTGTGTGCCTGGGCCTAGCTAAGCCAGCCCCTCTCTACTTGTCATTGGCCCAATTCTCCCCTCTCCCATGATTGGGGGAAGGAAATGGATTGTCATCATCATGAGGTCTGTTTATGGGTCAGAGGATCCTCCCCTTGTCAGATGGCACACAAATCTATTTCTGACCCAAACACATACTTCTAATCTTATAGGTCCAGTTAACATATTTTCTGTAGCACCAAACCATCCGATCCCTGTCTTTGTACGATGTTGTGTCCACTGATGACAGAATTCTCCCCTTTTCATCCAGATAAGGACCTCTAAACCTTTCTAGATTTTACACAAATGTGCACCAGGGATATGGGTTACAGATGATAAAGTGTCAGATTTTTAACATGCAGACATTTGGAGTGAGACCCTGTTTTCCGCTAGCAACCCCCCAGAATACACCACAGGGTCCTAACGCCTCTTAAAATGTGCACCGAAAAATCACAAGAATAATGGTATTATTTATATAATTTTGACCAGTCTGCACTATGCGTTATCTATCTTTTTAAAATTATGCTCTGGTCAAAAAGGGGTGTGGCTTCCCACATCAAAGGGTGGAATAACTGGTTTATCCACTTCCCCCAAGCCAGCTTGTTCACAGAGGCACAGCTGCCCCCCAGTTTCTCCCAAGAGCAAGCTATTTTACGACGCCCCCAATATAACATTTGCCTGAGTCAAGGAAGTTGCATTGTTCTGTCCCTTCCAGTTCCCAGGTGCTCCACCCCTAATCTAATCAGAGAGGTGTCAACTCCTTTTGGCAAGGGACAGCAGAATGCAGCCAGGCCTGGGAACACAGCTGTTGATCCAGTTTCAACTCCTGTCGGGGGTAGTTGTCAGGCAGAATCCAGTTTCATTAAGCCAGGTTTCAGCTAAATGTCACTTTTTGTTCCCAGTTTTCTACATTCAAATCAAACTGACAATTTTTACACATGCAGCTAGAATGCTGATTCTAAGTTCAAAACTATGACATTTCAACAGTTACAAACTATGTGACACTCAAAATTAGGTCCCTCATTTAATTTAAACATTTCGATTTTAGTGGTTTTCAGTTCAGTTTAACTTAAGCTGCTGACTTCCACAGCTCAGCCAGTTTTGTTATGAACATGGTTTTGGTCTCTTTTTCTTTCCAGATTTTGTATGTACACAAAACTTCATTCTGCCAAATGTCTGCTGGTGTTCAGTGAGATTTTTGTATATCCTGCAATGTTTGAAAATAGGCATTTTGAGCTTGCATTCAGAGAAACCAAGGTGATTTCAAAGGGCTTTTTAAGCTAACAGGCACTGCTGTTTTTCCTTTGGCACACATTCCACTCATGGCACCCCTGGCCCATCACGCTCGCACTGGTGGGTGGAAGGTTAGGCGACCATTTTGGTGTGCGCACAAACTGCGCGGTTCTCCTATTCTGGCGTGAATGTGGGCCGCGATAGCTCATCCCCACATCCACCCAGTCTATTGATTTAGTTTGTTCTGGGATAGAATAATGGGCGGCGACAGCTCATCCCCACATCTACCCAGTCTATTGATTCAACATGGGTCAAAACCCTTGACAAATCCCCCCGCCCGACTGCGCTTTGATTCAAGTCGAGGGGAAGTTGGGTGCAAAGGAGGTTTTGAGCCCTTGCGCTGGAATGTCCGCATTATCTTCTTCTAATTCTGTAGATGGCACAGTTCCGCATCTTTTCCTCCACCCAGTTGGATCGATCGGTTCTCCTCGCCGGTCCTGATGGGAATATTGGGCGGTACCCCGGGCCCCTCGGGTCTCTGCTCCCGGTCCCCGGTCCCCGGATCGTCCTCCTTGGCCAGTCTCCAGGTTTTCTTTCTCCTAGGACGACAAAGGACGACAAAGGAAAGCGGCAATACCTATTCGTAGACATTTCTTCCCCACCATTCATATAGTGGGGTGGCATATACATTTTATAGTCAAAACATTTGCGTTCTTATTTTAACAAAAAACAAGATACAATCATATTTTTATTTCAAATCATAATATTTTAGAGACTATATGTGGGATATTTTAGGGTTGGAATTGACTTACTCTGGAGCGGTCCCCTCTGGTATTGCAGAGGACTCCTCCAGTTGTTGCAGAGTGTGCCTGGGATGGCAACACTTTAGCTGATTTATATGGACCCACTTATCTTCCCCCTCTGCCAAACTGCCTTTGGGGATGCAGATCTTATAGGCAACAGGGGAGATCTTGTCTATAATTTCAAACGGTCCCTTCCATGTAGGCAGGAATTTTCGCTGTTTGGCCTGGTTCCTTTGGAAATTGTATAGATAGACCCGGTCCCCCACAGTATATTCCTTCCTGGTGGTCTTCAGGTCGTAGTGGGTTTTCATGCTATCAGCTGATCTTTCTAGATTCCGCTGAGCATAGGCAAAAGCATGCTGAAGGTGTTTCCTTAAATTCTCCACATACTCGTTAGTTGTGGAGGCATTTATCAGTGTCTGCTCTTGGGTCCTGTAGAGCAGATGCTGGGGAAGCACCATCGTGCGTCCGGTCATCAACTCAAATGGTGACATTTTAGTTGAAGATGAAGGGGTAGGTCTGATGGCCATTAGGACCAGAGGTAATCGGATATCCCAACTTGGCCCAGAATCTGCCACAATGGTTCGGTTGTATCTCTCCACTGCTCCAGAAGAAGCTGGCCTGTAAGCAATGTGTAGCTTCCTTTTAACCCCCAGTATCTCCCACATCTTTGTCATTACTTCACTGGTGAAGTGGCTACCTCTGTCTGACTCAATCCTTTGAGGTAGACCAAAACGGGAAAAGATGTGGTTAATCATCAGGGCAGCTGTTGTTTCTGCCTTGCAGTTTGGGGCTGGGAGACATTCCACCCACTTGGTAAACAAGCATGTAACGGTCAACATGTACTTGTTTCCTCTAGACGAGCGAATTACAGGGCCTACAAAGTCGATTTGCAAATCTGACCATGGCAGTGTCATCCCCCTCTTTTGGAGAGGCGCACGGTGTGTGAGGGATGATGGCTGAAATTGTGCACACACAAGACACCCCTTCAAGTATTGGTCGAGGCCCTGCCCTATGTGTGGCCAGTATGCAACCTCTCTTAAGATTTCCAGTGTTGTGTGAAACCCCCTATGACCGGCGGTGGCCGCATCATGGGCGTGACTTAACATCAGGCTTCGGAATGAGGTAGGGACCACCCAGTGATCATGGTCAGCTTGGGATTTCCTTACCAACAAACCGTCTTGGATTCGGAACCTTTTTGGACATTTCATCATCACTCTTAGGTCCTCTTTCCCAATGTAATCGGTTTCCGTCAGGGGAAAGTTCTCAGGGTCCTGAAGGTGTTGGTAAAACTTACCAATTATTCGATCCCCATTCTGAGCTGTAATTAAATCAGCATCAGGGGTCTCCTTACTCCATTGTGCAGTTGAAAGATCATTGTGAGCATTGGTCTGGGACCTAGTGATGGCAGTGACCTGGATTTCCCCCAACAGGGACTCTATTTCTATTAGATCCCCTTGGATGGCCCTGGTTTTGGGCAGCTGATCAGCTAAGTCATTTCCAGTTTTGTCTGGTCCCTCTACTTTGGAATGACCCTTGATCTTTTTCCAGTAGATGGTCATCCCATTCAATGTGACCAGATCATCAATATTTTGGATTAACTTCCCATGTTTCAGGGGTTTGTTATTAGCACATAACATGCCTCTGGTTTTCCAATTTACCAGGTGCTCCACGAACCCGTTCCGTACATAATCCAAATCTGTGATTATGACCAGTTCGTGGAGTTGATGTTGGACAGCAGTGAGGATGGCCTGATGCACAGCCATCAATTCTGCCACCTGACTACTTCGGGGACCAATTTTGTATCCAGCGGAGGGTTCTGGTGACTCATTCACCCATGCATTCCCTACGCCGGCCACCAGTTCTTTCTCCCCGTTGTCGTCAACATGGTACGAGCATCCATCCACATAGACAGTGGGCATTCCCTCACTCAAAGACTTTGTGTGGGGAATTAAGGTATGCCTCCATGTTGTCCTTGATTTTTAGACTTTCGTCCTCGAGACAGTTTTCTCTGGCACAATCATGCAAGTCAGCCAGACCTTGCGCGAGGGGACTCTTCTTGTTTCTCACCTCCACAGGAAAGCCTTGCATTGTCAGAATCCAGGAAGTAATTCAGGAATTACTCACATTTCCGGCCCGGATTCTGTCACTTTGGAGATATTGCAGAGGCTGGTGTGGAGTCTCCACTATGATGTGTTCCCCCTGGATAAATGGGCGGTAATTCTTCAATGCCCACACCGTTGCCAGGAGTGCCTTCTCACAATCGTTGAATTTTTCCTCCACAGAGGATAAAGTTTTGCTCGCATAGGAGATTACTTTATTGACCTTGTCATGCTTTTGGTATAATACTGCCGTCAAGCATGTATTAGAGAACCCTGTCTTCAGGAAGAACTCCTTGTTTCTGACAGGGTAAGCTAGGCAAGGCGCTTGTGAGAGGCTTCTTTTGAGTTGTTTTACTGCCTCGGATTGTTCTGGACCCCATTCCCACTCGACCCCCCCCTTCAAGAGATGAATCAGGGGTCTAGTGATCTCTGCGTAGCCTTCAATGAACTATCTGCTGTAATTAGTCAGTCCAAGGAGGCTCCTTAGTTCCCGCAGAGTTGTGGGGTCTTTCAGTTTCTGAAGTGCTTCCACTTTCTTTTCCTGGGGACAGAGACCCTGAGGAGTAATCTCATGCCCCAAGAAATTAACTCGGGTTCTACACCACTATGCTTTCTGAAAGGAAAGTTTTGCTCCGGCGGCCCTAAACTGTGTCAGAACATAACGGATCTCTGCTATGTGTTCTTCCACAGATGAACTTTTTATGAGGACATCATCTACATAAGCCAGGTTACCCCTCGCACCCAGGTCGGGCATGGCCTTATGTAGGAAAATGTTGAATTCATTGCCGGAGTTGAGGTATCCGAAGGGAGTCCGGGTCCATGTGTACTGCTGGCCCCCAAAGGTAAAAGCCAGTTTGTATTGGTCCTCCCTACTGACAGGCACGGTCCAGTACCCATTGGTCAGGTCTATTGCAGTGAATACCTGTGACCCCTGGATCTGGGCCAGCCCTTGGTCAATGTAGGGCAGAGGCCATCGGGAAGTATGGACCCGTTTGTTGAGCTCCCTAAGGTCGGCGCAGAGTCTCCACTGGCCGTTTGACTTCAATAGTCCCAGCACCGGATTGTTGAAAGTGCTGTGGACTGGACGGATTATTCCCCGGGACTCAAGGTTCTTAATTATTTCAGTAAGGGACTCCATGGATGCGAGAGGCAAACGATATTGCTTCACAAACACTGGAGTCATTCCAGGGTCCGTGGGAATTGTTGTGGTGTGGATGTCGGTACGACCACAGTCATATGAGTCTACCGCAAAGAGATCTTGAAAATCCAAGAAAACTTGTTTCAACTTTTGCTTCTGTTCTAGAGTCACACAGGCATCAGCTAGGTTGACTCTCTCTTCCACCATCTGCCTGAAGCCTGGAAAGACTTCTGGTTTGGCTATCTCAGCGGCCTCCTCCAGCTGGGTGGAGAAGTCCCTGGTCAGAGTGCTGATTTGGACTGGAGGCTTCAGGTGGGAAAGGCAGCCCTCATGGACCTGGAAAATCACCTCGTCCCTCCTGAAGTCACAAGTCACATCTTTCTTACCATAAGGGCAAGAAATGTACACCAGGAAGTTCCCCCCATGCCTGGTGAAAATCCTGTCTGGTGTTGTATTGTCCTCACTGTCACTGTCAAAACAGTCCTTGGGGATCGGTCCTAACAGTTCATTTCCTAACTCAATGGAGAAATGTCGGTCATCAACCGCCATTCCAATAATGGTGCCTGCGGCTAGAATAATACTCTTTAAGTCACTGTTATCCACCTCTATTGGAATGGTGTCATGTTCTATGTTGACTAATGGTGTTGGGTTTACCCCTAACCCTTGCTGTTGGAGAGAAGCATTTAGATGAATATAAGCATCAGGGTTTTTCAATTTTTGTCCTCTTTTAACTTTCACTTCCAGGGCGAATTGTCGGGTCCTTTCTGGGATGGTGACTTCCTCTTTGAGCTGAATTTCAACTGCATAAGGTAGCAATTGAGCTGACCTAAATGCTTTTTCCGGATCATCAAAGCTCATGGGATTATCCGCTAATCGGGACCAAGCTTTGAAGTTTATTAGGTCCAAACTAATGGCAAATCGATTGAGAATGTCACTGCCTAAGTAAAAGGCGGCAGTGACGTCTCGCACGACCCAACAATTATTGACTATGCTCTTGTTGCCAATGGAGATTTCGAGCATACACCTGCTTGGCAGGCGATGTATGGAATTGGGTGTTTCCAGATCCATTTCCCATTTGTCTATCAGTTTGAATGTGGGAATGGCTGGATCTTTTGGGAGTTGGCGGAACATGGCTTCCCTGATGAAGCTCTTACCGTTGTTCACACACACTCGAGCGAGAACAGAGTCCTTCCCACCATTTAATTGAACAGGGATGAACAACTGCTCTCCAATTTGCTGAATATCAGACAGGCTCTGAGCTGATTTCACATCTTTCTGGACTATCGAAGTGGGAGTGTCTGATTGTGGATTGGTAAAGAATTTCAGAGTGTTTCCTTCCAGTGTGGAATACCACCTTAAACTGGAATGAAGGTTGATTTTCAGAAATAGAGAGGACCCCCCATCACCAGTCTGTTGTCCTACTGCTATTACTGTCACGTCTGGAATTTGGTTGTTCTGGAAGTGAAATTCTACTTGGTCAGATTTTTGTTCAACCATGTGGCAGGTGCCATTTAAACTAACATGGTTGACACTCTGTTTTAATATTATTGGTCGGCTAGTATGGGTCCAGAGGACCTTGTTTACGCAATCTATTAGGGGTGACAACCTTCTCAGGAGGTCATTCCCTAGTAAACAAGGGGTGCCCTCTGGCGTCACTACTATGACTGGGTGTTTCACCTTGTGTCACCCAATTTTGATGTCCAAATCTGCAGTCCCCTCGACAGGAATTTCCTCCCGTCAAAGTTCTGCAGTTGTCCATGAAGAGAGGTGAGAGGAATGCAGTAATTCTCCCCCCTTCCTGCATTTAGTTCATCAAAGGCCCTTTTGGACAGAAGGGTAGCTTGTGATCCAGTGTCAACCAGTGCCCAAATTGTACCCTGCCCCTGTACTTGTACCGGGGCATAATATCTTCCCTCCTTCTCCTCAAGGGGGCACAGATAATGCACATTTTTGGACAACTGGTGGGCTAACTTTCTGGTTTTGGACATTGCTAGCGAAGAGATTTGGGCAGAATTCTGTGGAGAGCCTGGGGAATCTGAAAGAAAAAGTTGTCAACTGGAAATGGTTTCGGGTTCTGGGCCGCCCCCCCCTTTTTGGAGGCAGTCATCAGGATGGGTTTGACCCTTGGGATTTTGGTATTGTCGGTTCTGGGATGAGATGATGGGCGGCGGTAGCTCAGTCTCCATATCTCCCCAGTCTGGATTGGAATCCCTTGGGACCCATTTTTCTTTGGGAGGAGTTCCCCCATCTCTAAAGGAGAAGATCCTTTTCCCAGGATCCTCTGAGGATTCCTCTCCCTCAAATTGGAAGATCTGTACCTCCTCCACAAACTGGGCCTGTTTGGGTACTTTGTTTCTCCTACCCCCCTCTGCTCCTTTGGAGGCAGACTTTCAGGGGCAGTAGATTTTGTTTCCGGTTCCTGGTTTTCCAGGGGCTGTTTACAAGTTGGGAAGGAAGCTTCCTCCAAGGCTTTACACCCCCCTTCCCCTTGTGCCTCCTCCCTGGGAACCGGTGGGTTATCGGGGTGCTGCCCCCGTCATTGTTCTGGAGCACCAGGTCCAGAGTTTGGGGCATTCTGCGGTGGCATGCTCATCTGAGGGTTCTGTTGAGCCCTCAGTATGTGACCCAGATCCCGTGCCATATTTTGGACCTGGCGCTCAAGTTGTGAAACCCGCTCAGGCTGATACGGGGCTCTATTTTCTCCCCTTGGCTGATCCCGGGAAGGGTCGCTATCCCTTCTCTGGTAGTACCCCTGGTTGGGAAGATTTTGGTACCCCTCCACCCTTGGCCTCCCCTCTCCCGGATTAGGTTGTCTGGGCTCAGGCAATTGGGGAAAGAAGGATGGATGATTTTGGGGCTGGAAATTGGGTGGATACCTGGGGAAAAAGTTCTGCCCAGGATTTGGTGAATTTCTGCCCTCCTGGGGGAAGTTAGGAGGGAAGTTCCCCGGGTTAGGCGCTTGGCTGGATCCCCCCCTTTGGGCTGGAGGAGTCCACACATAACCCAGGATTGGTCGGTTTCCCTTGTAGCGGGGATTACATAGTCAGGGGAGCGGGGGACCCCATTTGTAGGACTACCTCCTCGACTCCCTGTCTGTGGCTGGCCGAGGGCCTTCTGGGCTGTGAATTATTTGGAGCAGGCAGTTTTTTAGGCCCCCCATCTCCAAATCTAAAACGGGGGCAACCTTTACCTCTGCCACCTTGGCAGCAGCAGGGGTGATGTTGGTTTTGGGGTTTCTCTGCGCATTATTTTTATTTTCGATTGGCTTCTGCACCTCATAGATCCGGGTAGCCTGTTCAATGACCCAGTCTAAAGATCTTTTCTCATGAAAATCTCTCACGAGCTGGGTCATTATGTATTTGGGTAAGGCATGGAAAAACGTATTGATAAATTCTCTGCTATCCGTGCGCACCCTTCTGGTGGTCTGCGCAAAAGCACGCTTTAATTCTTGCACAAACTCTTGTGGGGCCTGATCCTCCCCACATTGCAAATTGTAGGCTGCCTTGCGAGCCTCTTGAGGATTTCTGTGCACAGAAAAATGTTTCAAGATGGCCGCCCCGTATGTGGACCACCTTGAATGGTTTTGATCCTCCAGCCCTGCAAAGAAACTGGAGTATTCTGGTGAGAAGGTCCACTTTACATATTGAATACAGCTTTGGCTGACCTTCCAATGGAAAGTCTCCATCATTTGCTCATAGAGCTCCAAGTGTTCCCAAACAGAATACTTGGCGTTCTTATGATAAGGCGTGATGACACTCCTTATTGCCTTTATTTGTTTCAATGGGTCCTTAAGCAAAGCCCTTTTTGCCTTATTGTCTTTTTTTGTTCGGGTAACCATGGTCCATTCATCCTCTGACTCAGAAGCGCTGCTCCCAGAGGTGCCCGTCTGATCTTCCAGGTTTTCCCGGATTCTTCGAGCCTGGGAATGGCTGGCAGAATGTGGGGACCTGGTCTCCTGTGTCCTGTGACGCTCAGAGGAGTCTTCAGATCCCTCCTTGCTACCAGGATTTGCTGGGTATCCCCCCCACTGACCTAACTGGGCAGAGGTTTTCAGGATGCCCTTAGTGGGCCTACTCTCCTGGGGTTCCCCACTAAATTGCACTGTGCTTGGGTGCCCATACCCGGATGCCCGCCCATCCATTCCTGGGAGGTACTGGCCTATGAGCCCCATACTTCTAGCTGGATAGAAATCTGCCATCTCCGTGGCCCTGGGCTCATGTGCGCGAGGGGACATGGGGGTGGCAGAGTCCAGGGACTGGGAGAGTTAAGGCCTTACAAGACTCTATCAGTCTCTCCTGCATGGCTACCTGTTGCTGGAGCCTATCATTGTGCTGACAAAGAGCCTCATTTTCTCTCTGTGCCTCCTGATTGGTCCTGGAGTACTGGGCCAGTCTCTGCTGCAGGAGGGTTACCTCCTCAGTCCCATCCCTACTGGCCTGCTCCTTTCTTTCCAGAGCCTCCTCCACCCTCCTCATGTGATCTAGAAAGCCCTGATGCTCTTTTTGGAGGTCACCCAGACCCTGTAGGGCCAAGTGATTTTCTTCAATTTTTCTTTTTAAATGGCAGACTTCCTGGCCTAAGCTATCCCTTTCCTGACCAAGAGCCTGCATTTGTGACGCCAGGTCATCCCTCTGCCTTTGAAAGGCACCAGCTTTCTGGCGTTCTTCATCAAACTCTGCCTGGGTATCCAGGTCTTTCAAAATCAATGTATTGCTTTCCTCTTTCTCTCTGTCTAGTTGGATTGCAGGGTGGCTACCTGCTCTGTGCATGCCCTGTTGAAATTGATCTGTTGCTCCAGCTTTTTCTGGCTCTGCAGTAAGGAGTCCAAACTGTCTTGGTGCTCCTTCTGCAAAGCCAGGATTCTGGTATCCTGGTCTGTCTTTTCCTGTTGCAGTATATCCATGCCCTCTTTTATTTTAATGATATACTGCCTACTATCATTTTCTGACTCCTGGCTCCTCTGCAGGCTCTGCTCAGAACAGACAAGGTCAGATTTGGCCTTTTCTAACGCCATCTGTTGCCTATTTGCCAGATCTTGGCCTTCAGCACATTTGTCCTGCATGGCTCCCATATATAGATACAAATATGCCGTTATCCTGGCAATCTTATTGTGTTCATCTTTGGCCTTAGAAGCCATATATAATTCACTCAGGGCCACATGTAATGGACCCTGATCTCTCCATTTATCTGACCCTGTTTCAGTGACCTGTTGCGCGATTGCCTGCAACCAGAACGTTCGGTCCTGATGAGTCCACTCACCTCTCGCAAATAGCTTATGTAAGAAGTGCTCTCTGGCTATTTTCATATCTACCAAGGTCGTCATTCTGGAATTTGAGTTCCTTCCTGACTTACAGAAGTTTGTATTTTATTTTGCAAAACAGACCGTTTCCTTAGAGCGTTCCTTTGAGGGATGCTTTCACAGTGTAAAACAGCGTGGTGATCTAACCGGATATGTGTATCTGGTCAGCTGGCACACTGTATTAATCTGCACAAGTGGTAAATCTAACCCAGAATATCCCGGCTCCGAGCCCCCACTTTTGTAAGCGAAATTCAATCAACACTACAGCTAAGTCAATGCCTAGTCTGGGATGCTGAGGAAAACCCTTATTGATGTATTTTTATATCTAGTTCAGTACTCTGGATGACAACCCTTGTATAACACCCCCCTCTTAGAATGCCCTTGACCCCACTGAGCCAAGAAGTAGGTTTGTTTTGCAAATTTAAAAGGTTTATTTGGACAATTCAACAATAAATATCTATCACACTTTATAAATAAATTGATAACTGATATCACACTTCAGAATATGGCCGTGATCAACAATGGATAATGTTACAGGGGTACACTGATTTGGTTACTTAGGAGTAGTGTAGAGGATGAGGTAGCTGAAAATGCTTGATGGTTTCAAGGAAATGCAAGGTGGAATAAAATGCAGTACAGAAATAACTTGTTATGATTTTAGCAAAAGGTAATATGATCACTTTTTCTTTTGACGATTCACTCCCCCCCTATGCAATACAAGAAATGGAAGGAGAGCACACAGTCTTCAAGAATCCCAACAAATCACACTTTATAATGCAATACACAGTTCCAGTTCCCCCAGCAAGCTTAGAGAAAACAGGGATGAGTTTTAAACACAGGCGAATTACTTTAATGTGGTTTGCAAGGAAGTGAAAAGGTGCTAAAATTGCTTTTAATTCCCTCTAGAGGTTCAGGGTAGGTGATGGCTACTTTATATTGGTTTAGGCTCACTTTAACAATACTCTATGAATGATTAGCAGATTGCAACCGAATTTTAGCAAGAGAAGAAAAAAGCTGCTGATTTCTACAGATGAAGAAATCGGGCCAAATCGCAAAACGCGATACATTTCGCGAGTGCGTGTCTTGTGATTACGGAAAAAGTATAGGGATGAGGAAGTCGGTTCTAGGTTCGTTGGATAGCCTAGAATCGCAGCTTGAAATTAAAGTTAAATTTCGTTCCTAGCCCAAATGGTTCCAGAGATACGGACAATTAAATAAAGGTAGTTTTTTGGATTTAAAGTAAACTCAAAATGACAGGTGACAGCTTGCAGCTGCAGAGTTGACAGGTGACAGTTGTGCAGCTTTAAAAATGACAGATGACACGATTTCTAGGAGGCTGTTCTGCTTAGGTTAAAATAGTTTGGATTAGATTATTTTAACTAAGAGATTGGTTCTGCACAGTTCTGCTAGGTACTCACAATATCAATTTGAAATAGGCCTCGTCACGGTCTGGTCAGGTTGGACGGGACTTCCGGCGGGTGGTTCGGAAGTCCCGGCTATCTGGGTCAGCTCTGCTCTATGGGTCTGTCAAGCACCGGAACTGCTCACAACGGTCTGGTTTGTGGTTCTCTCGGGTTCCGGATACAGCACTGCTATCTGGATACTGCTAAAGGTTCTTGCAAAAATTCTTGGCAAAAATTCAAACAGATTGCCCAGCTGTTGAATAGTTTGGTTGGTTTTGAGGCCTGCTGAAGAGGATTCAGCTGGTGGATTCAGGCTTCTCTGCTACAAATTCTGGAGTTAATTTCTGCTACAGGTTCTGGAGATTGATGGATTTGAAGTCTGGATCTCTGGATGTGAAGTCGTCGGTCAGCATGCTCCGCAGCAAATGGAATTGAATGTCTCTACCTGTCCCAGCAGTCTCTTTTTATGTGTTTTGAAAATGGGTGTGTGCCTGGGCCTAGCTAAGCCTGCCCCTCTCTACTTGTCATTGGCCCAATTCTCCCCTCTCCCATGATTGGGTGAAGGAAATGGATTTTCATCATGATGAGGTCTGTTTATGGGTCAGAGGATCCTCCCCTTGTCAGATTGCACACAAATCTATTTCTGACCCAAACACATATTTATCTATGTACCATTTTTCTAATCTTATAGGTCCAGTTAACATATTTTCTGTAGCACCAAACCATCCGATCCCTGTCTTTGTACGATGTCGTGTCCACTGATGACTGAATTCTCCCCTTTTCATCCAGATAACGACCTCTAAACCTTTCCAGATTTTACACAAATGTGCACCAGGGATATGGTTTACAGATGATAAAGTGTCAGATTTTTAACATGCAGACATTTGGAGTAAGACCCTATTTTCCACTAGCAACCCCCCAGAATACACCACAGGGTCCTAACGCCTCTTAAAATGTGCACCGAAAAAATCACAAGAATAATGGTATTATTTATATAATTTTGACCAGTCCGCACTATGCGTTATCTATCTTTTTAAAATTATGCTCAGGTCAAAAAGGGGTGGGGCTTCCCACATCACAGGGTGGAATAACTGGTTCATCCACTTCCCCCAAGCCAGCTTGTTCACAGAGGCACAGCTGCCCGCCAGTTTCTCCCAAGAGGAAGCTATTTTACGACGCCCCCAATATAACATTTGCCTGAGTCAAGGAATTGACATTGTTCTGTCCCTTCCAGTTCCCAGGTGCTCCACCCCTAATCTAATCAGAGAGGTGTCAACTCCTTTTGGCAAGGGGCAGCAGAATGCAGCCAGGCCTGGGAACACAGCTGTTGATCCAGTTTCAACTCCTGTCGGGGGTAGTTGTCAGGCAGAATCCAGTTTCATTAAGCCAGGTTTCAGCTAAATGTCACTTTTTGTTCCCAGTTTTCTACATTCAAATCAAACTGACAATTTTTACACATGCAGCTAGAATGCTGATTCTAAGTTCAAAACTATGACATTTCAACAGTTACAAACTATGTGACACTCAAAAGTAGGTCCCTCATTTAATTTAAACATTTCGATTTTAGTGGTTTTCAGTTCAGTTTAACTTAAGCTGCTGACCTCCACAGCTCAGCCAGTTTTGTTATGAACATGGTTTTGGGCTCTTTTTCTTTCCAGATTTTGTATGTACACAAAACTTCATTCTGCCAAATGTCTGCTGGTGTTCAGTGAGATTTTTGAATATCCTGCAATGTTTGAAAATAGGCATTTTGAGCTTGCATTCAGAGAAACCAAGGTGATTTCAAAGGGCTTTTTAAGCTAACAGGCACTGCTGTTTTTCCTTTGGCTGTCATGATCTCTGCTTCCAAGAGGTCAGGGTTTTCCCAACTCCCTTGGAAGCAGATCCATAACCCAGGTTCCGAGTGCCAACCAGTCCCAATTGGGACCTTTTGGACCCAGTCCTGGCGCCAGTGGCACCAGGCTCATATAGATGCCCAGTCCCAGCGCTGGAAGCGCCGGGCTCATAATGCTTGGGTGGACTTACCTGCAGCAGACCATGCTGCTTACTTGCCTGCCAGTTGAGCCTCTGATCCTCTTCTGTTTGGAACTACTTTTCCTGTTGGGTGGGGCAGGAGCCACTCCCTAGGCTCAGAACACTGGAACTCTTCTGGAAAGCAGGAACTCTTTTCTTACCTAGGCGTGGCTGTGGAAGGAGACACCTAAGCACTACAGGAGGCTATTTAAACCACACCCGATGGATGAATCTTGCTTTGCGTTATTCTGCATCCTCTGCAGCAGAACGCTCATCGTGTCTTCTGCATCTGATCCTGGGCCTAAGGAAAAAGGCTTACCATCCTGAATCCAGTCTTCAGCAACACCTATAAAGACAAGAAAGAACAGGTTAGCATTACGGTCTTCAGTGACAGCTCTTCACTAACCTGGTCCATCGGCTGTCACCAACGCCTCGCGCTGCATTCCGACATCTGCAAGACAAAGGCTTACCTACTCTTCGTGCGCTCCGGAGGTCTTCACACTGCATTCCGGCATCTGAAAGACAAAAGCTTACCAACTCTTCGCACGCTCCGGAGGCCTTCGGCGCTGCATCCCGCATCTGAAAGACAAAACAAGGTGCGTTTAAAGACATTGGGGAACTTTAATACTCACGTGCCATTACTCCTTTCCACATCTAACCCAGTGGGTATTCCGGCACCCTGCAGCCGCTCCGAACTTGTACCTGCAAAATAAAAAGACAGTTAGAGCGCATCGTGAAGCAGGCAACAAGCGCTTACTTACGTGCTTCCAGGCGCTTCTATTCATCACACGGGCTCCATCTTCAACTCACTTCAGCCCGTCGCCCACCATCGCCGGAACCCTGCAAAACAAGAGACATCATTACTAAAGACTTTAAAGACATTAGAAGTACTCGAAACTTACCGTTCGTGCAGTAAACGACAGACAGCAGTCCTCTGAAGTCAAGAGGCCTGCTCCCCTTATCCAGTGAAGAAACTGGTTACAGCACCCTGCCCCGAGGCAGATGGAGAGCACAGCGTTCACTTACCTAAGGTGAGAGCGTTAACCTTCGGGGTTCTACAGGAGAAGAGAAAGGGAAGAAGAGAGAGACATTTAATAACCCAGTTCATTAATCCCATATTTTCTATCTGCAGACATCTTACCCTTCGAGTCAAACATACAGTGCACAGAGGTCCAGCCCAAAGAGCCAGCCGTGTGGTACACATCACCTTTGAAGATACGGTATGCGCCCAGTCAAGACCGGCGCCTCTACGGGAATCAGGTGAGCGTTACATTGGCACACATTCCACTCATGGCACCCATGGCCCATCACGCTCGCACTGGTGGGTGGAAGGTTAGGCGACCATTTTGGTGTGCGCACAAACTGCGCGGTTCTCCTATTCTGGCGTGAATGTGGGCGGCGATAGCTCATCCCCACATCCACCCAGTCTATTGATTTAGTTTGTTCTGGGATAGAATAATGGGCGGCGACAGCTCATCCCCACATCTACCCAGTCTATTGATTCAACATGGGTCAAAACCCTTGACATACTCGGGAGCCAGATTCACTGCTGGGTTTTCTTTCTTAGGTTAAATAGAGAGTTTTGGGAAGTTGTCATCTCATTGGCGGGGGATTGTTCTGTATTTATCAGCTGATCAGTTCTGACGATCTTCTTGAAGTTCTCATGAAAATGCAAGGTGCTGAGGGAATATCATGAAGGACCCCTGCGGCAGGCGGTGTATTATTTAAGTTAATGTGGATTAAGTTGGTGAATCGCACAGGGCCGACAACGAGAATATAGTTCAGTATTAGTTTAAGTGTTATCAGCCACCAATGATACTCACCAGTGAAACTGTTTCCAATGACAGAACAATTTATCATAAACATAGTTTATTCAAGTTCTGATGGCTTGATTGCAGCCGTGGGTTGTTTTCAAGGCATGGATGATATCCTTGGTTCTCCTCCGTTCGAACAGTGGTTCTTCACCAAGAGTATGCTGGACTATTGCATGCTAACTTATCTTCTTCTATGAATTCGAATGTATGCAGGATCTCTTACATAGACCTGGACATCGACACTCTTTGAAGCAATTACACACTCTGTCTACCTCCTGTATTGTTTAGGTTTTGCTGAAAGGCCTCTAGAAGTGCTCTCATTTAGAAGAGTGTAGGTGGGAAGCTGTCAGAAATTGCAGGAAAGGTGCAACACCATCTCCAAAGTATTTTCCATCATGTGATCAGAGCAGGTATATAACACACACCTGCCTATCCACCAATCATACCAACTGTTGGAAAGGGGCATAAACCAATTAGTCAGCCCATGAACTGGAAGAAGTGCATGCACTAATAATGGGGTGGGCTAGCTTCCAATAAACCAACATAAACAATGCTGAAAGGTGATGACAGCATGGATCCAGCAGGAATGGGCACAAAACAATTCAACATGACTGCTTACCCACTACAGGGACATGGATTTAGCAGGGGCACCGCTGGCAATAGTGGATTTCCACCTGAGTGTAAGGAGTCGTGCAGAAAATGACCAGTGGGACAGGGTACATTTGAAGCAGAGGATGCATCAGAGAGTGATGGAGCACCAGAGGTGCCCGTCAAGATAGCAGGACTCAGAGAACACTATGCGTATGCTGCATGCAGAGCAGCATGGGGGTCGCCTCACATCACACACCCCTCCTAGCCACCACTGTGTACCAAGCAAGGATGCTGACAGGCAAAACAACACAATGGGTGGAAACCATTGATGCATGCAGTTTCCCATGTCAGGGAATCATGTACCTACATGCACACCCTTGCTACATCACTGACACATGTATTTTCTCACTGATAGGCAATCTCGAAGATGCCGCCACAGGTTTTCCACCTATGCCCTTTGATATTACTCTTCAATACCACCAATCTTTAAGGTGATGAGAGTCCTGCACTTTTGCGTGAGTGTATTATTCCAAAGCACGGTGGGTGGCATGGCAGGAATATCTGTGGAATATCTCAACCTGCTTTCAGTGACCTGGTGGAGGGGATGCATGCCTTCATATCCCATGTGGCAGAACACATCACCTTCACCACTGATGACACCACCCCCAACAGGATCAAGGGTGACTTCAACAGGGTGGCAGGCATCCCGAATATCATAGGTGTCATAGAGAGAACCCTTGTTGCCTTCATCCCTCCCTCCCCACCAAAGCATGTGAGCACATTTCTTGCAGCAGGAAGGCTTTCCACAGCATGAAACTGCAGAGTGTTTCTGATGCCAAGTAATCTTCATGCACATATGTGTAGCGTTTCCTGGGACCACCCAAGATACTAGGGTCTTCAAACCCCGCAGTCTACATCATTTTATGCGTTGCATGATCAACGGGCAGACATGGCTGCTAGGTAACAGTTCCACCAGCCAAGGTGGGTAGCTATGTTTAGATCACACATCATGAATTCCTGCCACATGTGATATTCCTTCCATTACCACAGGTGATGCTGCGTACCCAGAAAAAGCGTGGTTGCTGACCCCACTATGTGATCCCCAAACTGGCACAGCAAACTAATAATGGGCCTATCCAAAGACCCAGCAAGTGGCTAAGCATGCCTTTGGAATATACCAAAACAGATGGTCATGCCTTCACCACATGGGTAGCCCCCTTTTCTAAGCACCTGCCAAGGAGAGTAGCCTCATATTGGTGTGCTGTATCCTGCATGACATTGCCACATGGAGGTTTGTTCCTTTGCAACCCAATAAGGAGGGGACATAAAGTATGAGGGAGAGCTCCCCCAAACCCTCTGAGGAATCTACGGCCATGAGCTGATGCTATTTAAGAACTACATATGAATGTGGGTCGGTACAGGTTAACTAATGCAGTCACACACAGCGAATTAGGAGGTTGACTGTGCATGGTGGCACATGCCGGAGAGGTGCTTGTTTTACACACCGGTGACCGTTAACCCTTACGGCCTTACTACGAGGTCCCTTTGCGGGTTGATACTTTAACGCCTGCTTTTTAGCAGGCGTTATAAACCAACCCGCAAAGGCACCAGGGTGCTAATTACGGTACCACAATTTGCGATACCGTAATTAGCACCTTCCCCATTCCCATTATGCCCTATGGGGAAAAAATGGGAATGGGGAAGGGCAATGGGGGAAGGGGGAATTACCGCCCCGCCAACCTTGGTGGTCCACCGCCTACCGTGTAATGAGGCCCTGTGTCTCGGATCATAGGGGCCATGCCTCCAAATCTATCAGCTTGTTCACCAGCACCCCGATTTTAAAGGCCATGAAGTATGGTGCACCGGGACATGGTATGAGCTCTAGCGCATGGTGGGTGCATTCTTCATGCCAACACTTAACCTCACTGGATGTCTCATGATAGGGTGAGGGGGAGGTTATTCCTGCCGGCTTTCACTCGGATGCCAGAAGTGGTATAGAGATATGATGTCATTTCTGCCGGTGGAGGGAGGAATGGCAGCGTACATGTGGTGCATGCGTCGACTTTCTGGCATTCGGGGGCGGTGGACAGCAGTTGCTTATGTCTAGCGGCATTCCACACTCTGAATGGGACCTCATGCAAAAAGGCAATGTTCTGAGAAAAAAACAAAGGATTTTTTAATTTTCATATGTGTACAGTAAATCTGTCTATTGGCCATTTTTTCCTCCACAATGCTCCACAATGCGCGATTGAGGTTGTATACTTTCATTTATAAATGCTGCATTCGTATGACAGTCCAAAAGGTGTTTGTTTCCAATGGTATTTTCTCACTGGGTTGTTGTGCTAAACACGATATAACACAGGATTGATTCCCTTTTAAAAAAGTCCCCAAATCCCACGTGAGTTGTGCACTAACGTGGCTTTTACTCGACCGATGGACCCTTGCCGTTGGATTGATAGTTGCCTAGAAGTTTCGTGTTAGAAATATCTCGTACAGATAATTGAAACTGTATTTTCTTATTAGACCACAAGATGGCAATAGAGGAAAATATTTGGAATTAATAACTGTCCTTTCTGTGAACCTGCATATTTTGTGTGTTTTTTCAAATAATAACAAAGATATAATGTTTGGAAATTATTAATCAATGCAAAAAACAAAAGTGGAGAAAGGTGGTGCAGTAAAAAAATGCAGAGTGATAAATCCGTATTTGAGAAGCACGTCACTGCTGTTCTTTTACTCGATAACAGATACATCCTTTTAAATTGTCATACAATGCGTCAGCGAATTGGTATTTATAAGTAACATGTATCTATCTATAGCTGGACTTCAAGAAAGGTCCAATACCATTTCCAGATTACAGGCTTTCCTTCCCGACCCCCTCCCTCAGCAGCCTCTGCAGGCACCAAACCAGTGCCCTGAGACACCACTCAAGTGAAACAGCACGAAGAAATTGCAGGCAGCGGGCCCGTATGGCACTTATTTCTTCCAGGACGTTTTCCGCGTAAGGCCATTTAATGGACTGTTTTTTGACGTGTCATATCTTTAAAGGGCTTTTTGGTAGAGCAGTCGAAGCTGATCTATCCTGAGCAATTGATGCGGGGTTTGAAAGGTGAATGAATGGTGCTGTGTTAGGTTAAGACGGCGGCACCAGGACTGGAGTCTGTTCTTTATTTTAAGTTGCAACGAGTGGTGGCTGGGTTCGGCAGGGGGAGACGGGAGGCTGGGAGGAGTGCTAGTATATATATATATATATATATATATATATATATATATATATATATATATATATATATATATATTTAGCAAAGTGTGCTTAGGTACTAGTCCTGTTTTGTAGAAAGGGCTCGTCTCAACAATGGACAGTGGAAATGTGCATATGTTTAGTTGGTGATTGTGGTATGCATTCAGAGGGCCCAGTGTTCCAGAACGTTCCATGGTTTCTTTCCATGGGTGCTTTAATGGGTGCACTTATAAGGAAAGTCATGCTGTCGTGCATTCCAGTTTAGTATTCCTTTTCTTGTGCAAGAACTGAAGCAGAAAAGCAGCCGAGTAGAGACTCTCAGCAATAGTTATTGTTAATAAAATGCTCTCAAAGACATCCATTTGCAGAAAGGATTCGTCGAAGAAATGATTGTATATGAATTAAAATGGCTCCCCATTCTACCAGTTCATGCTTCGATTTTACCCTTACGAACCATCTAATAATAATGTGGTTTTTAATATAGCGCTTTAATCTAAAGCGCTTTAGATAGTGCATATTTACATACCTTACTATTATTACCCAATCGAAATTGGTGCTAGAATTGCCCTTTTTTACTACAATGGAGCCAAGGCTGTCTGCTTTCAAAGCGAAACAAAGGATGGGCTGCACCTTAGCAGCATTATGGACTCAACCTTAAATATATAAATATTGTGTTAACTCCCATAGACACATTGCCCTTCACAGTAGGAACGGGTGTACCCTCCAGTGCAGCTCTGTGAATGAGGAGAACATGGCACTGTTCTGTGATTCTGACACTATGGGTGAACAGGTCAGACTTTCCTGATAGGGGTGGCCCAGTTTTTTTGCACACTTTAGGCTTCCGTGCAATGGCCAGACGATGCGGCACATGCACGTGTTTGTAAGAGAAGCTTGCGCTGGCCTTGCGCGTGATGTAATTATGTCCCTGCCAATGCTGCACTCCTGCATGTTTTTAAGGAGCACAGCCGTCTACAGCATTGGATGTGCTGCAAGATCCAACAGGCAGACGTGGCTGCTAGGTAACGGTTCCACCAGCCCAGATGGGTGACTATGTTTAGATCACACATCATGAATTCCTGCCACATGTGTTCTTCTTTCCACTACCGCAAATGATGGTGTGCACCCAGAAAAACCTTGGTTGCGGACCCAGTATGTGATCCCCAAACTGGGGCCCAGCAGCCTTCTAATGGACCTATGCAAAGACCCAGCCAGTGGCTAAGCATGCCTTTGGCATATACCAAAACAGATGGTGATGCCTTCACTGCATAGGCCTCGGTAGAACCAGAACGCTGTACCACTGGCCCTGCCCACGTAGAGCTGGGGGAGCAAGAGATGCCATGGGTAGGGTCGAGCCAGGGCCGAGCGTGGGAGTCAGGCCTCGCTCTAGGTGTGCACCACGTGCCGAGCCCATAAAATCCCTGCCCCCCCCCCCCCAAAAAAGGAAAAAAGGATCTGTACATGTGGAAATAACCGCATTTGATTGATGTTGTGCGACATTCATTTCGTTTTTTATGGGTACCTTGATCACCCTGGTTGCTACCGAGAAGCTGAAGCGACACCCCCTTGGGGAGGGGCAGGTGTGCCAGCACGAGATGTAGAACAGCCGGGGGCTCACTTCTGTTGTGCGGCTGATACGTATCAACCAAACAACAGAAGTGAGCCTCCTGCTGTTCTTTAAACTGTGTTTTAGCATTGCGTGGTCCGGCCCCAGCGCCTTTTAAAGAATCACGCCAGGCGCCGTGCTTAAACATAGTTTAAAGTCTGGCGTGATTCTGCAGAAGGTGCTGGGCCAGTCCTTGCCTCCAGCTCAGCGACATGTAAACTTGATCTTTGGGCTCCTTGTGCGGCCGCACCCCCTGAGCGCTTGTTCTTCTTCTTGCTGATAGATTTTCATCCATCAGCTGTGATTTTTGGATACCGAGGCTTGAGCCTCATTACTCCATCTTCTCGGGTTGAGTATGTAGTCGTGGGTATGTATTCTTCTTGGTCTGTGTGGTCTTGTCACAGTAGGGCTGGTTTCACAGGGTCTTCGCAGTGATGGGCCGCGGGTAGCGGTCGCTGCTCTGCTTTATATGCTGGCAGTCAGACCGGAAAACAACCAATGAGAGTGCGTCTTTTTTTTTTGGAAGCAGTGTGCGAGCAACCAGTGGTGCATGTGGCCGGCCCTGCTTTTAGCATGCACTGGCCCGAGAGGGGGGTCAAGCCATAGTCCCAGGTGGGGCTTGGGCTTGCCCGATCCCTGCCGGGCTCGCCCAGTTCTAGTCCCATGTTGTACTGTTATGTTACTCTTGCAAAAGTCTACCAATGGGTTGGGAGTCATGAGGTCAAACCTTCCATTAATTATCTGGGGAGCTGCAAAATCCCCCTAAATGCAACCATTATGACCACAGTCTTGCTAAACCCCTGCCGCTTGGTGTTCATTTTTACATTAATCAAGGCCCTCTCATTCATTTGCTGTTTGCCTGAGTAGACAAGAATGACTCCCCTGAAAGGTGTTATCCCGAACCTTCAAGAAGAGCCCCATCCCGTCGCTGTGAAAAGAACAAAATGTGTGCGATCGAGCATGTGGCGATGAGGATCCTTGGATGAGTGCATAAAATTATGAAGACAATCCCAAATGACACCATTCCGCTGCAGGTCCTAGTCTGAACACAGTATTTGCCCAGAACCAAACTGGTGACAGGATCAAAACTTTAAATGGAGGCAAATAGTTTTTACAGGAAGTGGACTATGGCCAGAATTACGAGGTTGCCAGTAAGCAGTACTGGTGGCAGCTTACGGGCCACCTCGGCTTACCATTTCCACCGCCTGATATCCCGGTATTGCCGGGATATTATGGGCAGCGGCAGAACAGTAAGTTCCCATTCCCGTTCCCATTCCCATGGAGTCCTCTAGGACTCCATGGGATGGGAAGCACTGAAGCACCGGCACCGTTGTTAATGGTTAAAGGTGCCGGTGCTTCAGCCCCCCCCAACCCGTGTCATGTCTATATTATTTTTGTATTGGGAGTATAAACGCATGCCTTGAAAGCAAAAGAGCGGAGAAGGAGAACCAGAACATCCCCCAAAGGACCAGAAACTTTCAGCACCTCAGAGGAAGAACACGTAGAACTAAAAAATGCAGTAAAAACATATTTTTATAAAAAAGCATTAACTTGATCCCACCTTTCCAGTCTTCTTCCTCCATACCCTTCAGCGGGGTAACTTATACAAATCCAAATTCAAACATCTGGTACACGTGCACTTAAGTATTAGTTGAGGGGTCCATAATCCAACATTATTAACTTGTTGAAAAATAATAGATTACAAGACAGTAAAGCATTATCCTAACCAGGCTGGTGGACATTTTGGTTATAAGGTTCACTATATGTAGATTTTATATTCCGTAAACCAAGATATGCAGTCCAGATATAGCAAAAAAACGAATTATTCTAAAGATGTCATTCCATTACTATGCATTTCTTCCAAGGGCTTCAGACCTGCGCTCAGAATAAAATCACTTCGCAAAAGACTTCATTTATAATGAGAGATCATGGTCCTGGATGGATGCTTAGTTCATGACATTATTACTTTATTATATTAATCTGTATACATCTAAATGCCACCAATTGGATGCTTCCAAGTGCTTCGGGGAAAGGCAGCTAAAAATCAATGAGAAGGGAAATACTTGAGACCATGACATTGCTTTAGGAGCTACAAGCGATGATGAAAAAGTGTGGCTTCAGTGCTCATCTGAACTACAATGGGTCTTGTTCCAAGGACAGATTTATCAGGAGTGAGTTCCAGAGAGAAGTGCTCTGATGATAGAACAACCTGTAAAAACAAGGAAATATCGAGGCTGAGTACCACAAAAAGGAAATTCACCAATCACGGGCTAAAAAGATTCACAGATCTTTATTCTGTACAGTTACAAAGAAACACAGATAGCTATCTGGCTCTCAACACCCTGCAATGAGTACCAGTCTGTCAATGAGAGGAGAGAGAGTGCTGGACATTAGAAACATTCGTGCTTTGATACAATTCTGAGTAATATTGTCCAGCCTCTCTACATGTTAATAATTCATGCTCTAGAGTTTGTACCTAGTTCACATACAGCTTATACAATAATATGCAAAGGATTACATAGGTTTGCATTTCCATGAAGACACAATGACGATGTATGTTCTCAAATCCTGCAGCAAGCACTGTTTGTTGTCTCCTCACAATTGCATTCGGCCTGTGTTCACGCTCAAGGTTTGCTGATGACAGTACATATGGAGCGCAAGGTCTCTTTACCCAGTCTAAACAGTCAGCTCTTGGACAGCCTTAACATTAACAGAACTCAAAGGTCAGGAGGCTTGGTTGCAAGCTGAAAACATGGTCCACCATTTTAGAATGAAGAACACACGAGTAGAAATCAAAATGGAGGCTGAATCTTAAAATGGCGGCGACGTTAACCCAGAAATCGTACCTTTGCAACACGGTTTTCCATGTAAAGCAATTGAGTTTAGGCCAATATAAATACTAAGGAGGCACTATATAATTACCGTTTGACAAACCAACTTCCATAACGTAGGTATTTTACCTGCCACAATGTCAGCAGGTTATGCTAAACCGAACTTTACCATCCAGTTGGCCGGTATGATGAAAGATTTGTGGGCAGGCAGTGAAGTGCTTTGCATTGTTTGATGTCTAACCAGTACAAGAACTTGAAGGTTTCAGTTATAGGACATTATCTGCACCTGTCAAAAAAGTTGAGCATTGTAGTTTTTGACTAATTGAAAATTGGAGGATGTGTAAAGTTTTGGATGATAGTCCTGTATATATTCCATTGCAGGAGTTAAGCCTGGCCATAACTACTACAAGGAGCAAACAAGGAGCAGGGTATTTCAATTAGGTCTCTAGTAAAGGGTGCACACCTTTTTGCAATGTCAGGGGGCAGAAGGTAGAATTTGGACAGCATTTTTCAGTCAGACGCAACGCTAAAATATTATCTTGTTAAGCAAATGGAACTTCCCTTCACCCTGCCCTAGTGCCCTTCATTGCGCTTGGACCAGCCTCTGCAGAGAGCACCCACATTTCCAGAGATTTTCTGTTTCCCTTTGTGTGCTTCCAAAAACAACTTGTTATTCCCTGTGACTCACCAGGCAGCACTTCTAAATATGTACCAGCTCTGACCAGAACCTTTACTTTTGCTGCACCGGGTGTATGTTTATGTTTCTTAGTCTTGGTTTTTGACTGTTGTCCCTTATTTTTCCCTTGTAAATGTGAAATACTGTTATTATGAATTCTATTTTCCTCACCAGCATTTGCTTGAGGTTCCAAGGTTAAATCATTATGGAAATGCCTCTTAGGTTGCATACTTGGGCAATAAGGGGTGGACCTAAAGTTGATGGTCATGGGAAAGGCAGCTGAAAGGGATACCGTGTATCATTATGCTGGGGTTCCACAGTGTTCTGTCTGGGCACCAGACACTAAACAATCATTCGTGTAAGTAACATATATCAATCTGGATTACACATGATCTTTTTGCGGGCAGGTTATAGCACACAATACCCATATAAGTGTCATTTATACATCATAACATACCTAGCACTCTTAGTCAACCAGGGTGACCCAGTCATCATGTGAACTTCATCTTTTACAATTTTCAGTTACATAAAGATGTCTATCATCCCAATCTTAGCAAGGCAATGGGTTTGGGTTCTTATGGCAGCGTTCATTGGCCTAGCAAGACACCTTGCTCTAAAATGGAATAGGGCCCAGTGAAAAAGTATCAGAAGGAGACCAGGCAAATGGAATTATGATCAGTTCTAGAGAAAATGACATAAAGTCATGATTCCAAAAAAGGCATGGAGGTGAGTATTATTCACTTCTCTCTCATTTGTTGTTTGTTATACAGCAGCAAAAAAACAACAGAGCTTTCTAAAGGACAGAAACAAATCCCACAGAGGATCTTGCTTAAGCCATCAATTGAACTTTCATAGTGCTGCAAACACTGGACCACACGCACCTGCAGGTTCTTAGGAAATGTATGGACCTTAGAAGTGGTTTTGGTATGACAATAAAGGTATAAGGAAACCCCAGTACGTCTGAATACTCGACTTTTAAGACCCAAAGCACCGACATCCATAACCCATTGGACCTATCTTGGATTGATGCAGACAGGAGACCAATATCACTGGTCATTTGGCGGTGTTAGGGTGGACCCCCAAGCAGGCAGAGCCATCTGCTAGGAGCCCGCAGGTGCGGAACTCGTGGAAGGCCTAACTCCTTCAGAGCCCAAAAGAATGCAAGGTCCAAACAAGTAGCAATGAATAAATGGGGTTTATTACAGACAACAAACCACAGGGAACACGTTCACAGCACCAATTCCGGGCACCTCTCTCGACGAGCTCTGGCTCGCAGGCCAGTTTTGGTGATGCGTGGCCCTTCTTCAAAAACCTAACTCTTCTCAGGATAGGCCCCTGAGTGGTAATTCCCCTATAGGAACCCATGTAGGTGCTAAATTATTGGACTAGGCCACGTCAGGTTCCAGGCTTGGATCATCCACAAAAACTGTCATTCTAGAATTGTTAAAGTGTGCAGACCCTGTGATTGGTCAGTGGTCCAAGCTATCTCACCCTAGGGCTGTGGATTCTGATTGGGTGAGCCACGGGCTTCCAAGCCTGGGACAAACTCTGTTCCCAGCCCGCAAGATACCTGCATGTGCAATAATGTATCCGTGAGGTGCTACTATATGTTGGTGTCATAGCTGTGTGTGGACCAGTATTGCCGTGAGCGTGCTCCATTCCCAGCACAGAATGGAGCTTTGACTGTAACAACTTTGTTGCAACCAATGTCTGGTCCGTGAGATGGTCAGCTCTTCCCAGCCACCAGATCTTGGCACCTCATCAGCTCGGCCGAAACATACTTGGGCAATAAGTGAGCACAGGAGCTCTGAATTATTCTGTATTTTACAAGGAATGTCACATGCAACATTGCAACCTTGGCAGTGGCTTTGTTCCTGCTGTGGTGATTCTGCTTACACGGCGTCCTGCATTGCCTCAGGTTTCTCTAAGATGATCATGACCTACTAGGATTTTCCTAAGCCATAGTCTGATTTCCATTGTACGTGTCTTCTGTAGTATCCATAGGTTAGTGTGTTTATGGCTGTCAGGTCCCTGGGTGATCCTGTCATTCCATTGGGTTAGTTGCATATAAGCATTTGCCAGCATTTATACGTGTCTCTCTTGCTTCTCGCGTTTCTGCGTTGCTGCAGCAAGCTAATGTCAAAAATAATAAACGTGCAGATCGTATGTATATGTCACTGTCGTCTAACCTATAGGACTGTACGCAAATATTCTTCATGTGGTTGGGTGTGTGAGTGTCCCTAGTGTGCGGGCGGCACGTGTCCTTCATGTCGGATGCAGCTAGGTCGTTGTGATGTCTCTAAAGACGCGCGGCATGACTTCTTGGTTCTTTAGTTGACTCTGTCCATGTAGCTGTCTCCAGCTTCATCTTGTGTATCTTCATCCACTTTGGGATGCTCTCACACCGATCCTGGGGCGTAGGGTCTGGTAAGAGTGTATTTCCCCTGGTACTTATCCATTGGGGGTGCAGTGGGAATCGTGTGAGCTGGTACGATCGGCGGCCATGTTGTTTGTGGTGCTTCTTCTGGTTGGGGGCCCTCCGGGATGTGAGGCGTATTCTGGCCTTCCCTCTTCAGTGGGTTGAAGGAAGGCAGGCCTGCATTGTCTGCACAATCTTTTGTTTTATGTTGTGAACCTTTGCCCTGAAATGCCAAAGAGTCGAGGCAATTGCCATCTATCACAAAACCGAATAACTGGAGTTACTGGGAGGGCTGCACTTCCGGTTTCTCCCAGTTGACAAGAAAACCGAGAACAGTCTATACATGTACTGTGAACTGAAGATGATTCTGAATCAAAGTCGGGGAATGGGGCATGATGAGAATAATGCCTAGATAAATCAAGAGCTGACACCACATCTTCTAACTCACCCTAAGAATGAGCATGCGCCAAGCTCACCAGATTCAGGTTGGTCTTCATCAGAATCAATTTCCTGCACTCTTGAATCATAGAGGCATTGGCATCACTCACCCACAGGGTACAGAGCCCTCTGAGTCCAGGCAGGAATTATCTTTGGCTCCAATGGTTTCCCTGTTGGTCTACATTCCTCCACTTGATCTAAAATGTAGACTAGGATACACTGAATTCAGGATGTGATCTTTCCAAGTAGTCCAAGCCCTGGCTGTTTCTTTCAAAATGTCCTTCCAGTACTGGAAACTAAATATAACCAGCGTTGAATCAACATTAGCAACTACATGTTGTTTGCTGGACATAGAGTGTCTGGGGCAATCAGCCTTCATTTGTTCCACTTTTTTGAGTCCAGGTGAGTAAGCACAAAGGGATTAAACATGGGTTCCCCCTATGGCATCTACCCCCCTGAGGTCAAAGGGTCATCCTCTGTCTGGTCCATCCAGTTCCCTCTTGGGGACTTAGGGACTCAGTACTGTGCACTAAGGGTGGAGAATCTGCACCATCCACAACAGGCTTCCACCAGCTTACACTGGACGACGAGCGCAGAGGAGATCATTTAGCTCTCCTCTGGAGATATTATCCGTCAGCAATGCCAGGGGCACAGATTGTGTACTAAAGTCACCTATCCAAGGCGTTCTCAAACACATCACATTCCTGTCTTGGGAGGATAGCTCAGGGGCAACATGCTTGCTTTGGAAGCAAGACGACACGGAGCAACACAGGTTTGATCCCTATGTCCACGCTTCGAAACCTCTGGGTATTAAGTGTGTTATAAATAAGCAAGCATATCATATCATATCAATCATGCTCGACTGAAAATACAATCCAAAAGTCATACCCCTGACTAATCTGCACATGATGCATCGTCTGTGCCACTTTACATGGAACTGTGGACCCTCACATTGCCACATCCATCCTCCATTCCCTTCTAGGTTCTCTGCCGGTCCTTGTTAAATTGCGGTGGCCACAGATTCTACAAAGTTTACTGTCATGACTGCCATAGATCATTTAAAGGACCAACCCACATATGCCCTCACAGTGTCTTGACATGCCTGAGACAATGTGCTGTGTATAAAGGTGGTTACATTGGCCCACCAACCTCCAGAGCCCACAGCAGTAGTCAAGGGGGCGTTGTATCCTTCTTCTCCTTGCCTCCAGACATCTTGCAACCAATACAAGCTAAGTGCGGTCAATGTGAACCAAAACTAGCTGGGAAATACAAATGCTAGATCCTTCTTTTATGTACACTTTTGGACAGCCAAAATGCAGGGCTCTTTACTCCAAACTGGGACCTGAGCACCCAGAGAGACCTTCCACATGCTGTGCGCACAACAAATGTACTCTACCCGGATGCAGTGAGGTTCCAACCGCAAAGAGGCGGGGGCACGGATGAGGAAGAAGGGAGTGAAACAGGTCTCTCCTTACTCTAAAACTGGGCAGGTGATTCTACCGGCTGTGTGTGGGGGGCAACCTATGTTACCAAGATCACGAAGACGCTTGTTACAGTACACCACGAAATTGACTCCCAGGAGACTGCACTGTCCAAACCCTGTGACACGTTTCTTCCCAAAGTACGCACTGATACAGCAACTAAAAGCTGTCTCAGACACCTATGTCTTTACTAATGCAAAAAAATGAAGGTATGCAAATATTTATCTGGATTCTGGCGCAGCTGCAAGAAAAGGGGAAGACAGGAAGGCTACAGGAAGTCTGTGTAAGGGAGACTGGATAGAGATTGGGGGACAGAAGGGAAAGAGGAAGCATGCATTTTGGGATGATGGGGGCAGTAGTGTAGTCTATAACATATTGTTGTTCCTGCTGCTGTATAATAAACGGTGTGCAGTGAAAATATCGAAAAAAAAATGTCGAATGACAAAAATGTCGAGAAAAAAAAGTCGAAAAAAAAGTTTAATAATTAATTTTTTTATTTATAGTTTTTTTTGGCTCTCGTATGTAAAAAAAAAGGAAAAAAAGGGGGGTTAGGGAGGGGAGAATCCCCCCATTTCGAATAAAAAAAGTTATTAAAAAAAATTAGACTTTTTTTTAACCTTTTATTTTCGATATTTTGACTTTTGACATTTTGATTTTCGAGGTTTTTACTATGATCCATAATAAACATCAAGAGATGTGCAGAATAAGAACCTCTGTACCATGTCTTAGAATTCTGATAGAATTACTCAAGAATAGCCTTATTGAAGTGCACATGCACATCTCACCACATACATTATTTGACTATATTCTGCCGCACTGAACAATCACTTGATCTTTTACCAAAGGTCAATCATCTTCCCCAGTTTAGCACGTTCTAGACTATGCTGCCCCAGCTCAGGAGATTTGAACACTATAGCCATCTTTGGGCCATACACTAAACTGCATCTTAAAGGGTTACATAACAACCAGCTGGCTCCCAGCTAATGGCAGCTATTCAGCCTTGTTGTTCCACACCTATTAATTCTGACACCCAACAGTCCCATATGTACAACAGGGCTAAACTCTCTGCATATTAATTACACATGATGCGCACCAACAGAACACAGTTTTGTTAACACTTTACGAATACCTGCCCATACTAGGTATGAACTACAGATTTATATTCATATACAAACAATTGTAAGCTTTCCACTCTTGTAAGTCTGGCATTTCTGGGAGGGGAAGTATACATACATGCATGGCTTCTCTTACCAACAATGAACTAGACTACTTTCCTCTACTGCCTGTCAGGTCACCAAGTGGAAGTATACCTATCAATATACCATCTGTGCTACTTGGATAACATCTCTTTAAATCCCTACTCTTTATCAGAACAGATTGTTTACAAGAATATTTGGCCCCTCCCGTCAAGTGTCACCTTCAGCTCACGAATCTTGCATGTGGAGGTACCGGCATACAATGCACCATTGTAGTACACACTGTTTAAAGCGAGAGGATGACAATATTTCTTAAAACTGTGCATGCACCGACATCATGGAGCAATACAACAGTCTATTCCTCACAATGAATTGGTATTTTTATTTCCTTTGCTTAATTTCCAAAAGAAGTTTTCGATTTTAACTTGGGTTCAATATGCATAACGTGTGTTGGGGGTTAGCCGCTTTATCAAGAAACCAACACACATACCTTCATGTTACAAGGGTCACCCAAATGGGATTGTTTGTGTGTGACTTCATATTTCAGACAAACCCTCTGAAAATGAGCAGAATTCTCACCAGGCGTCCAGGGGCAGTGTTGCATGTCACCCTGTGGGGAGACATGGTAGCTCCCAGTGTTGTTTGTCTTGATCACATGCGGAACCATGTGACCAAGTTAATAAAAAGAACGAGCCGCTTCCTGCGATGAGAAACTGACTCCGGTGACGTTCCTTTGTGTGCACCAGGCTAGTGCAACACCGCGTGAAGTAGGCCCAGGGATGGGGCCCTCCAAAAGGTCGGCACCCCTGCTGGGCAAGGCCGCCCTCTCTGCCGCCTAGCCATGTGATCATGGCCGAAGACTGCAACCCCCGGGCCTGGGTACCCCCAGAGCCGGGCCTGCCGTGTGCTGGGTGACCCAAGCCACTGTTGGGGGCTGCTCCGGTCCACCGGGCAGCCCCATGTTATGGTCGGGTGGCAGCCGACCAGGCACACATGGGCAGCGCTCAAGCTGCAGGTACACAGGGTGGCGGTTTATCCCACCGGCTCCGGGGACACTGGAGCCCCACACATGGGCCGGATGGCAACCGGCTTACCGCGGCCCCGGCTCTGGGGGCACCCAGGCCGGGGTCGCCATCCTGGCCCGATTCACAGGGCCAGGGCGACACACAGGGATGGCGTGGCCCGGCAGGGGCACCGTCCGGACGGCGTTGCCCGGCAGGGGCACTGTCCTGGAGCTGGGCCCCATCCTTGGGCCCAGCACACGTGGTGGGGCACCTGCATGGTGCCTCCCAAACACGCACACACACGTGGAGTCAGTTGGGTCTCGACTGACGAGCCGGAAGCGGCTTGTTTACTTTATTATCTTGGTCACGTGGTTCGCCACGTGACCACTGCAGCACACTTGGGCGACACCATGCCTCCCAACAGGGGAGACATGTAACACTCCTCCTTTTTCATAACAATGAAACAAAAAAAAACCCAACGCCCCACCATAACCACCACTACTACCACTACAACCACTCTACTAATACACCCTTTATTAACCTGGGTGAGTGGTTTTACTATTACTCAATGCCACCCTTGTTGACCCCCCTGGCACCATTTAAAGCATGGCCACAATATGCAGGATCACAGCTTCACATCGCCACTTGAATGGGCCATTTTAAGCAAGTCCAGGGTCTGCAGGGTCCCAGTCTTCATGGAGATGGCTACTGAGTCCATATTAAGCAATTGAAGGTCTGCAGGAGACCAGTCCGACATCATAGGTGGGCAGCCACCCATAACAGTTCAGTTCACCACTCAAGGGCCGGCAAAGCCGCACCTGGGGAGGCCCAGGGGCCACATCGGCCGAGTCCACAGTCTGAGGTGCTGCTGTGATGGCACCATGGCAGCAGGCGACTCCTTATGCTTCCGCTCTTGGGGCAGGTTTTTACTGTTGTAGCCGGCAGCCCGCAGACCTCCCATCGGGCCCTCCTTTTCAGGGGGCCACTGTCCTTCTCCTTGCGCTCCTCGCATGGCTGTATTCATCCGACATTGTGCCCCCCCCTTGCGTTGTGGGAGCGTCCTCTGGCTACGAGCCCTACAGCAGCCCTCCCGACCGTTGCTCTATCCAGCTGCTGCAGGCCCAGATGGTAATGGGCCACCCATATTCTCCTTTTCCATTATGGGCTCGGTGATAATAGGCCCCGCCCCTTTTCTTTGTTGGAACAGGGCCTCCGCAGGAATCCATGGGCCCATTTTACTTTTTTTTTTCTTTTGGCTCCGGTCGGAGCATTTTCCATGTTTTTTTTTCATTTTCACCGCTGCGGGCCCGGGTCGTTCAGGCGCTGCCCCACCTCCTCTGCAGTGTGAAACCCGCCACGGGCCTCCGTTGTTTCCTTGCAGCGAACCTCGCTGCTCTTTCCTGGGGGGCGGCCGCTCACCTCCTTACTCCTGCTGCAGCCGCCACATCTCTCCCGCCCGCTCCTTGGAGCGAGCTCCTCAATGTCCTGGCTGGTATTGGGCCCGCCTCATATCTCTTCATGTGGCGCCCATCGCCGCAGCCGACCGGTAGGGGGGGCTGCTCCGCGCTCCACTGTGGCGGATGCCACTCCATTTCTTCTTGGGGGGCCGCACCCCTCACCCTCGCAGGTGACCACCCGCATTCTCCCTGCTGCAGCAGGGGCCGCTCACGCGTCCCTCCACCTCCTCGGACGGATGGGGGGGACGGAAGCCGCCCCAGTGGTCGATGCCGCAGATCTTCCCTCGCACGGGGGGGGCAGCCACTCCTCCTCCCAGGGCCACATTTCCCTTTTTGCGGTGCAGCTGCTGACTTGTTCCGTCTCTCGCAGGGGACGGGCGGGTAGTTCGCCATCCTTCCTCCATAGCGGGCCCAGTTGGAGATGGGCCCGCCCCACCAGTTTCCTCCGGCGATGTCTGCCACTCCTCCGTGGACAGAGGGGGTGGGGGATCGCCTCCTCCCTGCAGCCGCTCCCTCCACGCGGCTGATGCCGCGGGCTTCACCCGACACCCTCAGGGGACGGGCAGGCAGCACGCCATCCTCCTTTTTTTGCGGGCCCAGCTGGTGTTGGGCCCGCCACGCCATGTCTCATGCGCGGGCCCCGTTGGAGATGGGCCCGCACCAAAACTTCTTGGGGGCACGCGGGGCCCCTCGCCTCGTCGCCATTGTTGGGGCTGCTCCGGTCCACCGGGCAGCCCCATGTTATGGTCGGGTGGCAGCCGACCAGGCACACATGGGCAGCGCTCACACTGCAGGTACAAAGGGTGGGGGTTCATCCCACCGGCTCTGGGGACACCGGAGCCCCACACATGGGCCGGATGGCAACCGGTTTACCGTGGCCCCGGCTCTGGGGGCACCCAGGCCGGGGTCGCCATCCTGGCCCGACTCACAGGGCCATGGCGACACACAGGGACGGCGTTGCCCGGCAGGGGCACCGTCTGGACGGCATTGCCCGGCACCGTCCTGGAGTTGGGTCTCGACTGACGAGCCGGAAGCGGCTTGTTTACTTTATTATCTTGGTCACGTGGTTCCCCACGTGACCACTGCAGCACACTTGGGCGACACCATGCCTCCCAACAGGGGAGACATGTAACAGCCACGTGGTTTGCTCCGGTGCTCCGTGGTCTGCTGCATGACCGCAGCACATTGGATCAGTGTCGGGTGCTCCCGGCTCTCACAGGGGCCCGCCCAGTGATCTGGACGGGCCCCCATAACAGGCAGCATTGCACGTTTTTCCCAAGGCATTGCATGCTGCTGCCGGCAGGAAACAACACGGTCACTACTGATGGCATTTAATCCCGCCCCTTTCTCTCCAGGAACCGGCAAACATAGAAAAAATACTGCTTTCATATCTGATAGCCCATACCTGTCTACTAAACATACTAAAAAATCCTCCTCAAATATCAATATAATTTTAGCGGTTTCACAAATAAATCTTCATAATTATTCATACCAATGTGTTCTCTCGCGAATGCCCCGCCCGAAATATAATTTGAAACAATGTGTCCACAAACTTCAGATATTATTTGTTATGCAACTCCGTGATTCTCTTCCAAGAAATGTGTAGCTATTGAATTTCGATTTCTTAAAGTATTGCCACTTTTGCTCTTTTTTATATGGTTCCGAAATAATTTTCCATACTCACATTTCAATAAGAAGATAAGTGACTGACTACGAGGGATCTGTAGCAGTATGTTTTAATTGAATCGTAGTATGCGAATTGATGTTGATAATGTTACTGAACAGTGTCCGTGAAAAGCTATTTTTTTTTCTCTATCGGCGCTAGATGGCGGTGGCTGCCTTAAAATGTGAATATGTTTGCCAGCTTTGTTAAATCAGTTAGATTTTGCTGCCTTTTCTCCGCGAACCTCAGATGACTTCAAAATTGACGTGCACGCTTCACCCGTTTCGAACAATGCCCACTGTGTTTTGATAATTCGTTGGGTTTTATAACAGTCCAGTCAGTATGTTAAAATGCAATTAAGGTTTTCTTGTTCAGTATGTCTATATGATAGTGTTAACGCTTGATGCTGTAATACTGCTGATCATTTGGTGAATGCATACTTGCCAACTGTACTGATTTAGGTGGTAGGCTACAGCTTTTTAAGCAGTACTACCGCCTACAGATTTGGGTGACAGATCCTACTGCTTTTTACAGGGGCAGGTGCATTATGTGACTACAAGTAAGGCTGCAGGACAAAGCTTGCAACACATTAGTCTGTGGTGGTCATTCCGAGGTAAGGGAAAATCGATGCCGGTAAAGGATTACCAGCATCGCTTACCGCTACGGGCTATTCTGACCAACCAAACCGCTATTTACAGCATCGTACTTTACGATGCCGTAAATAGCGGTCTATGCGCGCACGCGCGACACACCATGGCGGCATTAGAGGCATGCCATCATAAACCGGAGCTGATCCCAAGTAATGCGTCATGCAAATAACGGCCTCCTGAAGGTCGAACAAGAGCTTACCGGCATGGTGTAAATACCGGCATCTCTGAGAAGGTGTAAAGAACACTGAGCAGTGTTAAGAAGTGCCACAGGTGCACACAATCAACACAGGTGGAGGCAATCGAGTGAGGGCCAGTACAAAAGGAGCACACCCACACACCACACCCCCTCCCACACCAAGATGATACCAATAGTAGTAGCATTACTGGAGCTGGAAGCCCTGCTTGCAAGGCCTCAACAACAACAACAACAGCCCCCACCACAGAGGAGACACAGGAGGAGAAGGAGGGTGAGACAGGCCCAGCATGCCCCACCAGTGCAGCCAACGTTACCACGCCGGCAGCCCCCAATCCCTCGCATCAGAGCCACCCCCTTCAACCTAACACCTGAGCAGATCTACACCCTGTACCGGATTGACCGTGACACCATCACCACCGTAGTGGACCTGATACACAACGACATAGTGAGCCTCATAGAAATACGCACCGCCAGCCCCCCTCTACTGAAGGTAATGTCTGTGCTTCACTTCCTTGCCACAGGCACCTACCAGCACACAGTGGGGCAAATGCATGGCATATCACAACCCTTATTTTCCCAGATACTGAACCAAGTGCTGGATGCCCTCCTCAAGCACACAAGGGACTACATATCCCTACCACGGACTCCCCAGGAGATATTCGATACAAAATTTGCCTTCCATGCACTGGCAGGCATGCCAAGTTGGTAGCCCCGCATGCCATGGAGGTGGTGTATCGCAACCGCAAGCAATACCACTCCATCAATGTGCAGATGGTATGCAACACCAGCAAAATCATCACACATTGCTGTGCCCGATACCCAGGATCAACTCTTGACTCATTGGTCCTGGGGAACTCCACGCTGGCTGCTTGGTGAGTTGCCTGACTGGCCCATGGCAGTGCATCGGGGTTGTGAGGCAGGTGGCTGCATACTCCACCTGGGTGGGAAGGGGGGGATGCATACTCCACCTGGGTGGGAAGGGGGGGATGCATACTCCACCTGGGTGGGAAGGGGGGTGCATACTCCACCTGGGTGGGAAGGGGGGTGCATACTCCACCTGGGTGGGTAGGGGGGGATGCATACTCCACGTGGGTGGTAATGTTGACATCAGTGCACGATGTGCACATCACCAAACACTGTGCCCCAAAGCAACTGAAACGGCACATGACAACCAAATTCCATAGTGATGAAGTAAGTCCAACACCTATCACTACATTACTAATAGTTAACCAGCCCACATCCCACAACACATGCACCACTCATCGGCGGCCCTCACACACTGTAAGGCCATCCTGCACCATGCACTGCATATGCACTATGTTGCTGTATCCAGCATATCACCACACAGGACAGTCATCCCTGGGAGTGCATTGAATTGAGCCAACCAGTGATACCACAGTGTGTCCCTGGTTCCGCACACCCATAGGAGCGCTGCAAGTCACCATGGAACTGATCAGTGCAGAATGACGAATATGGTACTGACTACAGCCAACACTCCCTAAAACAAAATCTCACAGGACATAACACATGAATGATTTTACTCCAACACTGCTGCATGTATATACGATGCGCATGCAACAAGATGTCAGTGCACACCATGACCCATCTCGAAGATGCAACCCACTCCATCAGTCCATTGCACAGGACACGTAGCGTGGCCAGAAATGGGGTAAATGCATCCAGGAACATGTGCGTGTGGACAGAAATTACCTGCTGCCATGTGAGAATAGTACAGTTGTCCACCATGAATGTATGAACACTTACCTTCATTCCCGTCTCATTCAGGTGATGGTGGCTATCCCTTGAAGCCGTGGCTCATGACCCCTGTCCGAACCCTGCAGAACAGGCAGGAGGAGGACTGCAATCGTTCCCATACCCGTACACGTGTGGTGATTGAGCAGATCTTTGGCCTTTTGAATACACGATTTCGCTGCCTCAGCCGGTCGGGTGGGGCGCTCCTCTACAGCCATGAGAAGGTGTCCAAGATCACCATAGCATGTGTAATGCTGCACAATATGTGCATCCGTCAGAACGTGCCCCTGCCCCCTGACATGGAACTGCTACCACCAGATGATGATGAAGGGGAGGAGGAAGATGTGGCAGGACATCATCAGGGTGCCGATGCACAGGAGGGACGTGCAGTACGCCAGTCATTGATTGGACAATATTTCTGACACACAAGTCAGCAGAGGGTGTCATAATTTGAGGACATAGGGCACTGGGTGTTGGGATACATGTACACTATGCACTGTTATATATTAAATGACACATGCGCAATGATGAATGTCCACTCTGGTTTTTCTTTGCAACACAACCGGTGTATTAAAAGGGAAAATGTCTAAGTGAAAAACAAACCCTCCACCATCTTCACCCCCCTCTGTCTCCCCCCGAACTCCCCCACACACCCTCACCCCCCTCGCCCTCCCCCCAACTCCCCCACACACCCTCCCCCCTCCGACTCCCCCCAACTCCCCCACACACCCCCAACTCCCACACACACCCTCCCACTCCCCCCAACTCCCCCACACACCCTCACCCCCCTGCCCCTCACCCCCAACTCCCCCACACACCCTCACCCCCCTCCGCCTCCCCCTACAACTCCCCAACACTAGTCCCATAGGGTCCACGTAGCCCACATGGAACTGGAGCTGTCCGCAACTTTGAGGGGGGCCGTGGCTGCCACCTCCCCAGCCACACTCGACTCCTCAGACCGTGGTGTTGGGCATGTGTCTGCAGCCAGTGCAGGGAGAGGTGGGGGTGGGGGTGGTGCACCCTCCACGGGCCTTGCTGGAGCTGGTGGTGTACGTCCAGGTGTTGTCTTCCTCGCTAGGAGACGGCGGCCCATGATTTGGCCACTGGAAGTGCTGGGACGGTTGTTCTCCTGCTCCTCACTGTCATGCTCACTGCCTGTGGGGATGGAAGAGAGGGACGGCATTAGCGATGATTTGAGAGCCAGCATTTATACATGGCTACAATAGCATATTTATATATTTGTGGGTTATCGGCATTTGGGTAGGGAACGGCACATCATTCAATACTTGGGTGGTAAATGCATGCATATGTCGGTGTCACCCATGTTGGCCAGGTACTGTGCTGTCTAACATACACACTGTTTACATCAACTACCCTGTGTGCCTCATGGAATGGGCCACTTTGTGTGGTATGTGTCATATATGTTATGGCCTTACACCTGGCACTAGCTTGGGTCTCTCTTGCTTCGGCATGATTTACAGTGGGGGGGGTGTGGCCGACCATGCCGTGACTCCTTGGCCAGACCTTGGCAGTGACTTTCATAACATTGGCGTTGGCAGTATTGACTTTGGACACTCACCTCCATCAGCGGATGACGTTGCAGCACACTCCATTTCCCGGACCCCTTCAATGGATTCGGAGCCTATCATGGTCGCACATGTCTCCTCCCACGCCATGAGTTTCATAGGCGAACTTGGGCCTCCTCCAGTCTCCAAGGCCTGGTTTCTATTCACAGAGAGGATGCACCGCACCCTCAGCCGCAGGTCGTCCCACCTTTTGCGGCAATCCTTTGTGGTTCGGGGGGTGTTGCCCACTGCGCTCACCTTCTGGGCCACTAGTGCCCATATTTCTTTTTTCTTCACCACCGCCTCCTTCCGCATGTTGCTGCTGAAAATAGTCCCAGCATGCTCGTGGAGGGTATCCACAAGCATTTGCAGCTCATCTGGGCTGAACCGCTCCTTTCGGAGGCGGGAAGCTCCCTTCCTTGGCGCTTTGGGCATTCCTCGGTAGTGGTATTTACTTTCCGGTAGGTCAACAGTGTGCCTGGAGTCCTGCCTGGTGAGGATGACAATGGATTGTGTTTTTCAAGATGGCCGACCTGCTCCTTCCCGTTCCTGTGCGATGATGCTATTTCCGGTTCCGCAATTTACCGCTGACCGTAAATAACGGTGACCACTATTTACGGTCACTGCTAATGCCGTGTTGCTCTATGGCGGTAGTGTTCGCTACGGTGCGGTTCATGCTGGTAGGGGGTTTTTCGGGACCTTTTGCGGCATGCTGCAACGTTCATTACCGGCATGGCGCAAAGCTCGTGCCCGCGAACTCGTAATGGTGCGCTTTTAGTGGTCTATTGCCAGCTCGGACACGCTATTTGTGCCATGCCGGTAATAGACGGAATTTACCTCCAAACTCGGAATGAGGGCCTGTCTGTGGGTTGAAGGGTTGATTAATTACTTTGAGTGATGGATTCAGACCAATCCAGTGACCTGACAGCTACGTGACTCTACCATGCACTCTTGCCGGGACAAGCCTTAGGTGAATCACCAGTGAAGGCAAGTGGCAGAGCGTTCCACCAACGCACCATCTACCTATCAGACTGAGGAGCGTATCAGTCTTCATGTTGTTCTGTTATTCATCTTCCACTCAAAGAATAAATATGTAGTGCCCAGGCTGCTGCTACAGACCAGTGGCAAACGTTGCCTAGCAGCTCTGTGTGATTACCCTCTGTGAAGTTAGGTAATTGAATTTTGTGTTAACTTACCATTCAGAATTATACATTTTAAAAATGTGAACATCTTTCCATGTTGTGATCTTTCATTGGTTGTGTATTTTAGAATGCTCCAGTAGTGCCAACAATGTATTTTTTATATTTTCCTTTCACGTCATTGTTATCCGAAGTATTATTATTGAAACTTGAAAAATCTTATATCTTTTTTGTCACAGAATGTTGGCAAGTATGTGGATGCTTTTCACTGTATGTTCGTGAATGAAATCGTGGAGACATTTCTTGGACTGATACCATCAATTAATTCTCATCCTAATGGTCATTTATAACAAAAGACTTTATGAATAAGTTAGTGTACTTGTAGTATCGGCCACAAACGCAATGGCATCCCAACGTTCTTTTTTGGAATGCCATTGCATGCCCCCCTGATGGAGACAGTTGACACTGCTAATGGCATTATCCACCCAGCTTTCTTGGTGACTGGATCCGGAAGGGGGTCTTATTTTGAAATAAACACATGTAACTTACCCCATACACGCTTTCTGCCTTTATATCATACAACATAACTTAGTGGAGATGAGGATGCCTGGTGAAGGAAGACCCCATCTTGGCATCCTGTTGACGGCGACTGCGGTGCACCCTCATAGGCAACAGTGTTTGAATGGGCCGGCCCTGACTGGGCTGTGCCAGTGCCCTTGTTAGCTGTGGTGGTGTGACCAGGTTGCTGTGTTGGCAGCCAGAGTGAGGTTTCCTATGCTGATTGGGCAACCAGAAATGGTGTGGAACCGGAGCCTTGGTCTGGGCTAGCTCCTCTGCCGACCGAGTTGTGTGATCTGTGGGCCCCTAATGAGCCTCTTGTTCATCATGGCGAGGTTGGGTGCAGTGGGCCTGACAGAGGACAGGGGTAACAGCGGGCACCCTCGTGCTTCATCTCCAGTCCGGTCAAGGCTTTGGCAGTGAGTCTTGTGCCTTCGCAGGTATGGGTCTCCCTTGTCAGAGCCAGGACAGGGGCTCGGGAGGCGGGCAGACCACGAGCAGTGGGGCTCTTGTGGCTGTATCAAAGCAGAGTGTATTGCTGGAGACCAATGTTTCTGAAAGATACCCCAAGGTGGTGATTTCCGGCAATTGTCACTGTATTGCTGTATATAATCCCAAGGCCAATAGGCTAGTTTAATGCACTAATGGTATCATTAAGGAAACTATTCAATTGGCATTCAATTGGCATTCACCAATAGTCTAGATTGGAAAAGAAGCATACAAGAAATGATGAGGGTGTTTAGAGACACGCTACACGTGTTAACGGGTGTAACAGCATTTGATAAGATGAGTGGAAGGAAAATGCGCTCAGAGATATTCCCTCATTGGCTGGTTAAGGATAAACAGTGTGTTAATGAACATATGTATGTGAATGGGAACAGGGTGTGCATGGGCGATGTAGTGCGGATAAAGAAACCTTTTCAGATGTTAAAAGGGTGTTCCCATTTTTTTTATCATTTTGAGGTGGAGAGAGTGGGGAAAAGACATGTTGTGACCAATGATGGAAGAAGGGGGAGCAAATACTCTGTTGCCATTGTGCATCATGCTCATGCAAAGGAGAAATTATCTGTAGAAAGAGATAGTGATGAAGTTAGGGGAATGGGAGATGAGTGGTACATGGGAGACAATGATAGGAGCAACCACATGGTGTCATGTGTGAAAGTGCCTTCGGCATCAAATGTCAATGATTTTGAAGGGCTTTGGAATGGTTCACTGGAAGGGGCACAAGGGGGACAGGAAGAGGTCTTGGAATATCATGACAAAGGTAAACCTGATATGAGAATTTCTGGTTGGTTGAGAAGGAGACCGGCAAGATTAGAGGATTATGTAACGTAGCTTTCCCTTGCCTTTTAATTCATGCTTGTTTTTTTCCACCTGCATTTGTATAATTACAATGGAGACTCATTTCTCAATATATATGTTGTTAATTATGTTCTCAGTGACCTCATCACCATTTTCTATTTAAATTATTGCTTTCCACTTATATCTTCACCATCCTAATTTATAACACCATGTTTTCGCATTCAGTTCCATGTCTGTTATGTGTAAGTGCAAACATATGTAGTATCTGCCACACATGCAATGGCATCCCACTGTTCTTTTTTGGAATATTATTGTGTGGGCAACTAATGGTGCCAGTTGACAGTTAGTGCAAACAGCATTATCCACCCAGCTTTCTTGGTGACCGGACACGGACACGGATGGGTCTTATCATGGAATAAACCTGTAGAACTTACCTCATTCAAGGTTTCTGCCTTTATAGAATACCACCGTAATGTCTGGCTTTCAGAAATAGCAGGTAAGATGCAGGAAGCATGCAGGAGCTGTCAGGTAAGAAAATAGATGAAGCTTTATTTAGGTCAGGTAGATACATCCTCCAAGCTATGACCCTCATCCTGAATCTCCCAACTGACATCCCTGGAACACATAGGGAACACAGGGTTCCACTACAACCAACATTCCATAGATTTGCATTGTAGACAGCAATACTTGCAGCACACTACAGTGACTGTAGATACACTCTTTGGGTTGTATAAAAAACACACTGTGTCAAAAGAAAAAGGACATACCCAACTGCTTATCAGCTCCTTCCCCAGTGTGTCTCTAGACTAAAGACACAGTGTAGATGCCAGCACAATTAGCCAATTTTAAAAGGTTCATTTATTTGGTAGCATTCATTGAACAGTAATCTTCCATGTGCATATATACCATAAAGTGCTAATTTCTAACATCTGCACCCTACCTGAAAGCAAGGTGTCATGAAGTTGCCTATTTTACCTGGAGTCACTAACTGGTTTCCCCGTTGACTGCAATTTCTTCATATCTAAACATTTTTTAAGGGTACATTATGTCCATCTGGTCTCATTAGTGTAGCCAGGATTTCTTGGCAGGTTGTCCTGCACAATATGCATGTGGTCCCAAGGCAGGCCCCCCGCATCTAAAGCTGATATACTGATCCTATCAGGATGTTTCCAGTTGCAGGCTCTAAAGGAGAAGGCTGCATGTTCCCCTATCCCAGGCTATTTTATACTTTTAAATAATTAAAAGGCACACTTCATCAAAATGACCAATTTCATTGTGTCAGAACCTAAACGGATGAGATGTGTCTAGATTTTACTGCTGTACTTTCAAGGTACACAATAAAATAATCTGTGCAATAAGCACATCTGCTAGTTCTCATTGTTTGACAAGGTAAAGCAGCTTGTTGTGCAACAAAACCGCAAACCATGTGTGTATCTGATAAGCAAAGATTACAGAAAAAAGCTAAGCAGTTTAAAATGAAGGGGATTTAGTTCATGTTTCAGTTTGTTGTGTAGAAAGGTTAGATTGCTAAGTGGGGTGTGTGTCACCGTTACCCAAACAACTTGTCAAAGGCAAGGAAACAGAGCAAAACATACTGCATCCCAGAGAGGAAAGGCCAGAAAACAAGCCTTCTCTGCCTATTCACCAAGACTATGCAACCTCCACCCTGTCAACACAAGACTAGTCCTTACTCTCCTACAATTCAGAATAGAGCTCAAGACCCACCTCTTCAAGTCTCTCTACCTCATCACCTAAGTCATCATTATGCCTGTCGCAACACCTGACTCGCTAGACGCCGCCTGTCCCTCTCCTCCCCGCCACCCATGTACAGCTGTACCCCACCTCTGTGCTCCTCTGTATCCCACCACTGCTGTATATCTGTTCTGTTGTACATGTACAGCTGTACCCCACCTCTGTGCTCCTCTGTATCCCACCACTGCTGTATATCTGTTCTGTTGTACCTCTGAATAGTGCTTCATTATGCATCTGTACTGTTGTATATCGCGGTAAAGCGCTCCGTTGTGTATCTGTATTTTTGTACACCTCTGTAAAGCACTCCGTTTCTTCTCAAAGTTAGGTCCACACTCAATAAGAATTGAGAATATCAGCCTGCATCGCATCTAGATAGGACCATGAATGTTGGCATGCCCGCACCTAGGTGAAAGCTTAATGCCAACATACCCACACCTAGATAGGTTTGTGAAATATTAGCCAGCGTTGCATCTAGATAGGACTTCGAACGTTAGCATGCCCGCACCTATGCGAAACCTGAAGACTAGCACAGGCCACACATAGAATTGTAGACATTGGCCTGCGTCGCGTCTAGATGGGATTGATTGAAGGATAACAATCCCGCGCCTAGATGAAACTCGAATGTTGGCGTGTGCCACACTTGGAATTGTGAACACCAGCCTGCGTAGCATCCAGATAGGGTTGCGAATGATAGCATGCCCACACCTGGACCGATCTCTAGACGCTAGCTTGCGCCGCATTGGGATGGGACTGTGAATGTTGGCTTGCCCACACCCGGATAGAGTTCTGAACATTGGCCCGCGCCGCATCCAGATAGAGTTGTGGGGGTCAACTTGCACCACACTGGGACAGAACTGCAAATGCTAGCATGTCAAAGGTCAGGTAACCCACTAACCAATATAAGCTCAAACTCTGCATACTTATCTCACTCAAAAAACTCACACAACCATCTCTCGCACAACAAGCCGCAGGCACTTCACAACACTGCAACAACACATAAACCGGACCAACAGCACACGCGACCTGTCACAGATCCAATACCCGCACCAAAGCTCAGCATCTGGTGTATACTGAGTTGAAGCTGCCAACAGAACACCACTCCTCTCACTATCCTACTCCCTCTTCACCTACTAACGCACCCCACCCCACCTTATCATTTACAGATCTGCCAGAGCGCCTGGGGACCAATTCCGTTGGTGACGGTGCGCGGTACAAATACCTTTAACATTTAACATTTAACATTTAACAATAAAAACAATGATAGTAATACTATTTATTTAGGTATTTATGTTTACATTTATAAAAGCGCGCTAAGCTCAGAGGCATTAAGGTGCTGTTAAAAGACAAGTTACATGTCAGACATACTGCATAAAACATAAGATATCATAGTTGTACATTCGAAGTAAAGAGACTGCCAGTCTCTTTTGCAAGGCAGACCATTGTCCATGTGTTGAGGCAAGCATTAGACGGCGGCGAGTTAGATGAACACAAGTGTCTTTAGAAATTTGTGAAAGGTCCAGTAGGAATGCTCAGCTCTTATGGAAGGAGGGCGAAGGTTCCAATGTTTGGCTGCAATGGCGGGGAAGCTGGAGCCTCCCACTTTGGCTCGTTTGATATTGGGTTGGATGTGACGATGAGCGTAGGCAGCTCTCGTCGGTCTAGAGGAGACCGCCTTTGCAAATTTCTGTGCAAGGTAGGGTGGGGCATCGTTGGAAAAGCATCTGTGAGTGATGGAGAGTGTTTTAAAGAGCATCTGCTCGCAGACAGAGAGCCAGTGGGCTTTTCTTCTTGCTGCTGTGATATGTTCCAATTAGGGATGTTCAAGGCTGCTCTTAGCGCGTTATTTTGTATAACCTGCATCTTTTTGATGTTGTTGGAAGAGGTACCTGCAAAGAGGGCATTGCAGTAGTCAAGTCTTGATGCTATTGTGGCCCTGGCAATTGTGATGCAGCTATCTGGGGAGAGGAAATGTCTTGCTGAATTGATCAATTTTGTTGTGTAGGCGGCTGAGGAGGCAATAGCACTTACTTTCCGTGAGAGGGACAGTGTATCATCCAGGTACACTCTTAGCATTCTCACAGAAGGTGAAGCTGGAATCATGGTGCCATCAATATTAAATGAGGAGTATTGTGGATCGAGCTTCATGATCATAGATGGACTGCCCATCAGCAGGATTTCTCTTTTGTCATCATTTAAACACAAGCAGTGGGTTGCCATCCGTGCTTGGATAGACAAGTAGATGGAATTTAAGGTAGTAGAGTCTTGAAGATAATTGCCAGATAGGGGAAGTAGTATTTGTGTGTTGTCAGCATCATTTGTGTAAGATATGCTTATTGAGTCTAGAAGGATGAAGAGTGGTTTTGTAAAAATGTTGTACAAAGTGAGCGATACACATGATCCGTGCGGTACACCACAGGTGATGGGTGCTGGAGGGGCACTGACACTCTCAGCAAACACTTGTATGACTTTATCGCTTAGGAAAGAGTCAATCTAGGATGAGGCTTCAGGGGAAACATTTTCTGCAGATGAGGGTGAAGACCTAGGATTTTGTGGTCCGCCAAGTTAAAAGCAGCAGACAAATCTAGGAGTAGCAAAAGTGGCAGCTTTCCATTATCACTAATATCATCAATCTGAATGTTTAGATCAAGTAGTGCTGATTCAGTCCCATGGCCTGGGAGGAACCCCGACTGGCGTGGGCCTAGGATGTGGTTTGCTTCCAGATAATTTTGGCTTTGCAGATAGGCTGCTCAGTCCAGAATCTTTAGTAAAAATGAGGTGCTACTGATTGCGTGGTAGTTGGTTGGAATCGTGGGGTCCAGCAATAGTTTTTTGATGAGGGTGAGAACCCAAGATTCTTTAAAGGTGGTGGGGAAAATGCCAGTGGTGAAGGAGGCACTAATGAAGGAGGTGATGAAGCCTGCCAAGATTCCAGCACAATCTTTGATGAAGCTTGCAGGGCAGATGCCGCCTTAACAACAAGAAGGTTTAAGTCCTTTTAAAAAATCAATTTAACATCGGTTTCTGAGAGTCAGTGAAGTGGAACATCAGTAGATCTGTTGATCAGGAGCAGGGTAATACTAACTATTACCGGAGAGAGTTTAAGCAAGGCTTGCTTAGTATCAATCTTTCTGTTTAAGGTTTGAATTTTAGAGAGCATGGCGTTCTGAATATTGATGCACCAGGCATCATCTTTCAAGATGGTGACTATGGGGTTAGTGAGGGTTTCCGATTCTCTCTGGATGATGAACAATTTACGAGTGATGGATTTTGCATTGGAAATGCGGGCATTGTAGGTAGTGGCTTTGACAGAGATGGTATCGTTTTTATAATGTTTGGCCGCCAGAGAGAACAATAATTTCTTGGCTTCTGAGGGTGATTTCTTCCAGTCGGCTTCTGCAAGCTGTTTTTTTGAGGAAGTGCCTTCAGTTCGGTGGTTAACTATGAGTTCCTGTCTGCAAATGGTTTGAGTTTGTGTGGTTTGAGCGCAGCAATAGTGTCAATGGCCTCTGTCGAAATCCTGTGGTACAGGTCAGCAAGTGTGTTAGGGTCTGTAGCAGAGGGGGCTCCAGTAAGAGAGAATTAAGCAGAGGGGCGATGCACTCTTTGTTGATATTCTTAGAGCTGAGAGCTAGGGTAGGGGGCAGAGGCATGGCAATAGGTGTGGAGTGGGCTGAAGGTGAGATTGTAAAGTGCACGAAGTTATGGTCCGATTATAGACAAGGGTTGTTTGTAAGGATATTGACCTGGCAATTTGGGTCAGCAATCCAGTCTAGAATGCGTCCTTTACTGTGCATAGGGGGGTAACATTTTGTTGAAAACCTAGTGCCATCAGTGAACTGGCGAGTGAAGATGCAACAAGATCTGAAGGGCTGTTGTATCCTAGGATGACCTCTCCCAGAATAATCATTTTGGAGATAGATTTAATATTATTACCCAGAGTGAGTAAGAGGTTCTCTTTGAAGGAGGGTGCCGGCCTGGGGGTGGTAGATGGTATGGAGGGTAATGGTGTTGGAGGCTGAGAGGGTCAGTTTGATGGACAGGATATCACAATTGTCAGAGAGAGTAGAGTTGCAGAGTCTAATGGCTTGGGAGTCTTTTGCTATGAGTGCTACACCTCCACTCCTGGCATTAGATCTGTCACAGCGGAAGATCGTGAAACATGGGGGGATTGCAATGGACAGGGCAGGGCCTGAGGTAGCCTCTAGCCAGGTTTCAGTGGTTGCAAGGAGGTCAAGACTTCGTTTAGTGATCAAATCACGGATGTGGAGGGTGTGTGCTGGAGTAGATCTAGCATTGATGAAGTCACAGTTTAAGAGTGGTGAGGGTATGGGATTATTGATTAATTGATTGATATTTTATTTCTATCGCGCTCGTACACAAGTGTTTCAGAGCGCGTCAAGGCAAGGGAGGGGAACAGGGGACAACAAAACAGCGATCTTACTAGGCCCAGTGACATTGAGAACGCGCACGTGCATGGGAGAGGGGGAGGGGAAAAGTGCATGGAAGGGGGGAGAGGTGGAAAGTGCAAAGCAGAGGAAAAACAGATAAATAACAATAAATAAATAATAAAGGCAACAAACAGTGGTAATGCAGCCAGCAATTTGCAAGTGCTAGGTTTAAGGCAGCAGACAGGGTAGGTCCGATAAGTTCAGGAAGAAAAAGGGGGGGCTGTATGGGTACAGATACAGACCCCAGTGCAAGGGGTGGCCCGGAGGCAGTGCGGGAGGGTGACAGGATGAGCAGGTACCTGGGCCCAAGAGACAGAGGGTGGCCAGGTGCACGGTGCCAAGAGAGAACAGATGAGTAGGGAAGAGGGGGAGCGAAGGCAGAAGAAAAGAGGAAGGTCTTGAGGTGCCTCCGGAACCGGAGATGGTTCTCCTCAAGTTTTAGAGTGGCAGGGAGGCTGTTCCAGAAGGAGGCGCCAGCCAAAGACAGAGATCTACCCCCAGCTCGTTTCTTAGAAAAACGACTGACCCTGAGTGAGTTGGAGGTAGAGGAGCGAAGAGCTTGAGAGGGGAGGTATTTGCGGAGGGATAGCTGAAGGTATTTTGGACCCAGGCCCCAGAAAGCCTTGTGGACAATGCAGAGGGTTTTGAATTTAATCCTTGCATCCACTGGGAGCCAGTGAAGAGATTTCAGAGCTGGAGAGATACGATCCCAGGGCTTGAGGCCAAGGACAAGTCTCGCAGTCCTGTTCTGGATTAGTTGCAGAGGGCAGAGAGTAGAGGCAGGTAGATTTAGAAAGAGGCTGTTACAATAGTCCAATCTAGAGAGAACCAGAGCTTGAGATAACATGAGCTTCTGGGGGAAGGAGAGGAAAGGCAGAGTACCTCTGAGGAGGTGCAGTCAGAAATTTGACTTTTTAGAGACCTCAGAGATGTGGGCGGAGAAGGAAAGGGTGGAGTCAAAGATGACTCCGAGGTTCTTAGCCTCGCAGGTGGGGGTAGGAGGAGGGCCAAGGGAGGCCGGCCAGAGAGTGAGGGGAAAGGATGGTGAAGGTGTGCCGATGAGGAGGATCTCCGTCTTGCTGGCATTCAGACAAAGATCATTGGCGGCACACCAATCTTGAATGGCAGTTAGGCAATCAGAGATGAGAGAGGGAGAGGAGGTGGCAGATGGCAGCCTGAAAATGAGTTGAGTGTCGTCAGCGTAGCACTGGAAATTTGAGCAGAAAATGGCAATGCAGTGGGCGAGAGTTGCCAGGTATTGGTTGAAAAGCCAGGGCGAGAGGTTAGACCCCTGGGGAACACCACAGGTAGAGAGGAAGATAGATGAAAGGATGGACCCAAGTTGGACCTGGGAGGGTCGATCTGAGAGGAAAGAGGTCAGCCAGGCCAGAGCCTAATCAGTGATACCCAAGTTTTCACGGAGACAGTTGAACAGGATGGTATGGTTGACCATGTCGAAGGCAGAAGAGAGATCGAGGAGGATGAGGACAGAGGGAATGTTAGAGTCAAGGTTGGTGAGCAGATCTTCACGGATGTTTAGGAGAGCAGTTTCCGTGCTTCTGGCAGCTCTGAAGCCAGACTGGTGGTCATGGAGACAGCCAACAGAATTGGAATGAAGTTTAAGCTGAGAGATGGCCAACTTTTCCAGGAGTTTGCCAAGAAAGGGAGTAATGGAAATTGGGCGATAGTTAGCTGTTCAAGGAGGATCAGCTGTGGGTTTCTTGAGAAGAGGATGCACAAAGGAGTGCTTCAGAGGGGAGGGGAAGGATCCAGAGGCAAAGGAGTGGTTGCAAAAATCAGCAAGGCCCGGAGCGAGGGTGTCAATGTGGTCCTTGACGGTTTTAGAGGAACAGGGATGAACCTGTTTTGAAGAGGCTTTCATAGATCGGACTTGTCTAGGAACCTCGTCAGGGGTGAAAAGAGGAAAGGACGAGAAGGATGGTGGAAGGGTGGCTAAAGGAGGGTCAGCAAGCGCAGATGGAGAGGGAAGAGGAGGAGTGTGGGTGGAGAGGGTGGACAGGATATCCTCGGTTTTTGAAATGAAGTGAGAGGCAAGGGTATTGCAAAGAGCCTGGGAGGCCACAGGAGGGGTAGAGACTGCAGCAGGGTTGGCCAGCTCCTTGCAGATTTTAAAGAGTTTGGCCGAGTTGTTAGATGCCGCAGAGACACGAGGTTGAATGTGGACTCTCTTCTTGGTGAGAACAGAGAGTCGGTATTGCCTTTGTAGCAGGCGACAGGCCAGTTTGTCAGAGGATGAACAGGAAGTCCTCAATTTCCCCTCAGCTGCCCTACACTTATGTTTAAGTGTAGCTAGGTCAAAGTCATACCAGGAATTGCACATGGCTTTGGACTTCAAACGGATCCTCATGACAGGGGCAAGAACATCAAGCGTATCAGAAATTGAAGAGTAGAGCAGAGACAGGGCTCTATCAGGATGAGAGGCAGCCAAAGGTGGAGGGGGGGAGAGAAAGTGGCAGCAAAAGCCTCAACTGAAACACGCTTCATGGGCCGGATGTCCGAGAAGGTAGGTGGCAGTGTTGGGGTAGGTTTGGCTTGGGGGGAAGAGAGGGAGAGATGAGATGAGAGGAGGGAGTGATCGCTCCAGGAGAGAGGAGTGGTCAGAGGGATGGAGAGGGGGAGGCCAGAGGAGATCAAGACATCGAGTGTGTGCCCTGCAGAGTGAGTCGGGCCAGAGAGGAGGATGGACAGGGAGAGGGAGTCGCAGAGGTCACGGAAGAGTACAGAGGAGGAGCAAGGAGAGTCTAAATGTATATTTAGGTCACTGAGGAGGAGGAGTTGAGTGGTAGAGGCCAGGAGGGAGGAGGAGAGGTCTGCCCGCTCAGAGAGAAATGAGGTGATTTGACCAGGAGGCCGGTAGATGGTAAACACAGTGAGAGAATGGGTAGGTGAGAGAGAACGCCTACAGACAAGGCATTCAAAAGAGAAGTAGGTCTGAGTGGGAATGATAGAGGCAGGAATCCACTCAGGAAAGATCAGGGCTACCCCCCCACCGGACCGGGAGGATCTGGGTGCTGAGAGGATCTTGTAGCCATCAGGGAGGAGAGTGTCAAAGCTCGTAACAGAGCTGGCCGTGAACCATGTCTCAGTAAGACCAAGGACATCAAGGTCTAGTTCTTCAAGGAGGTGGCAGATGTCAGAGGATTGTTTGACGGCAGAGCGAGAGTTAAGAGTGGCAATATGAAGAAGGTTGCCAGCCTTAAAGGAGGGCTAGGAGGTAACATTTTGACTACTGACATACTTTGCAGCACTTGGGACTTGAGAGGAGAGTGTTTCAGTTGTGTCTGTGGAGGTTGAATTTCTGATTTTTCGAGGCTGAGAGGACTGGAGGAGTTGTTTGAGCTGGGCAGTTCTAGTGATTTAGATCTGGCTCCTAAAGTGTTGATATTGTGGTCACCTAGACGGGTGTTTGTGTTAGTGGTAAGTTGGGGGAATGCCAGTTGCTTTGGGCTATGTCTTGGTCTGAGGGAAGTGTGGTCACCCAGATGGGAATTTCAGGTTGAGGTGTCTTGTGGGAGGGAGAGGTTGTCGTCTAAAGGTAGACATGCAAAAAACAAAAACACAATCCACTTGTGTCACCTAGCATAGGTACTTTATTCCCACTCCCGTTTTTTTGTTTTTATATCCCTAAACAGAGCCCTCAAGACATGATCTCTAAGTCCTGGTATTTGTATTGTATGCCATTTTTTGTTCCTCTACATGTTATATAAATGCAGTTATAAATGTCCCAAAATGTAATTTGATGTGAACTGAAAATCCAGGACTGGCTAATTACTTCACATGTGACATAGTAGAGGTTGCAATCTCTGCAAACTACCGCTTTTATGGCAGTCATTCTGTGAGATTTACACACAACTCAGAACAGGCTGTGTGCTAGTCATCTGCTCAAAGCCATTGTTTTTCAAATGCAAGTATCTCGGTATTAAGCACAATGAGCATAACATGTGCACATCCACAAAAAAGGTTTAAAACCACTTTCAATACATGTCCAGCTAAAGCCTCTTGATTGGGTCTGAGCTACGACCATGACAAATACTATTGGCTTTATATTTATTATTATGTTTTTATTAACGTGACTCTTTCCGTAATACCAACCATGACCTTCCTAAGCGATTGAGCCCAGCAAACCGATGACTCAATGGCTCAATGAGACCCCAAACAATTTCATCACTGAATACGTGTATTAATTTGCTATTAAGCAACCGCATGCCTGAAATGCAGACTATCGATCACCTTAGTTCATAAATCCACGCAAACACTCTCATCCCATATCACCATGCTTACTCTCTACTCTACACCATCACACAATTAGAATGCAGCTATACCCCTTGATCAATTTGGTGTAGCTGCTCACGTACGAACATTACCCCATGAAGACCTCATCATTCTAATAAAACACAGCAATACCCCATGACAAACCGGTCTAGCTGCACACATAAGCGTCCTACAGGCCTAACGCAGCCAGAACCCAATCTTGGTGTCCACAAGCCCAACTGCACACATTCAACTGATATCAATACCACCACACCTACTGCTAGGATGCAGCTACCATCAGGCAAATACAACAGCTGCACACATAACCGGTGCACCCCAGCACCCTATGACACCCTACACTCTCAACTGACCAGGATTGTGGTCCCCGAGGGCGTTCAATCTACCAACGCTTTGTGGTCATACCAATGATGTATAGAGCGTTGATAAATGCCAAATAACATAACATAACATTAGTATGTTGCAGTTGACCATATAGTAAACATTTAATACATTCATATTAAGATCAAACATCAGTCTCTAATCCAAGGTCAATAATAAATAGTTAATATTCTTTACATTGATTAAATTATCTTACATAATTTCACCAAATAAAAAAGATACATACATCAGTCACGAAATCCAAAGTAAAAAAAGTGAATTAATAATCCTTAATAGTGATTCAATTATCTTCCACAATTTGGTCAAATGAAAAATACAACCTTCATCATCTCTTGACATATAAATGTCTCATGTGTCATGCATCTTTGCCCCAAGCCAAGATGTGCTTCTTCCTTGCAGTTTCCAAAGTAGGACAATGCAGCAAAAGATGTTTAGCAGTCTCTATTTGCCTTTCATCACATAGACAGCACATTCTTGCTCCCCTGGAAACACCAGTGTATGCTCCAGTTATTTCGTAGGTCTGGACACAGTTAAACTGAATTCTGATAGTTATTTCTTAGGTCTGGACACAGTTACACTTAATTTAAACTTAATTGTGATAGTTATTTTGATAGGTCTGGACATAGTTAAACTTAATTCTGATAGAACACAACTGGATTTAACTGTACAATGAGAAGGTATGTTCCTAATAAACAATGGCAGACTGAACAAGACACAGGGACGACCATAGACCTGTGATTCGAAAACCCAATAAAGATTAGGAATTGGGCCACTCAAAACTGATGACACTGCCAAGCATTGAAACAGAAGCTCAACCCTGGTAATCAGAAGAAACTCTGCACTAGAGTGAGAATCTCTCCTGCCGAACAAATGATCCAAACCTCTAGAATAGATAAGGTCAGCTCAGTGGGCACTGGAAGGCAATCTGAAATAGAGTTCTAGCACCAATCCACACAGACACTCACACATACTGATATGCCCACTTTCTCCTGTACACCAACAAACAATAGAATCCAGCTATACCCTTCGATCAATTTCAGCCTAGCTGCACACATACCTACACACCTCCATGAACTCCTCAACAGTCTTTAGAACGCAGCTATACCCCAGGAAATAATATCAGCCTAGCTGCACACATAATCTTATACACAAGCTCCACCACTGCCAGAATGCAAACTCTGAGGTCAACGGCCTTGCTGCACACATTCTACTGACCTCACACAACCACTGCACCTCACCTAGCATCAGAATGCAGCTACACACCATGTAAACCGCACTGGCTGCACACATACTGAGTGCAAACAAGCACTATTTACTACCCTACTCTCTCTGCTGACCTGTACTACGGTCCCCCAGGGCATTCAACCCACAGCGCTTTGAGATCATACCAGTGGTATATAAGGCGCTATACAAATGCACAATAACATAACATAACATAACGTAACACTATGTAAGTCCAAATCAGATGATTCTCAGGAAAGTGATTTGCATACACTGTAACATAGACATACCCAAGATATGTCGTTCATATAGATATATAGTTAAAGCAGGTGATTTATCAGCAAGGGCCACTCGATTTTGCTCTCTACTGTGTTTACTGAGAATCAGTCAAGTCACATTCTTAAAGGATAGTTCCGGGACTTTTTTTTTATTGTTCCTATGGTTCGGCCATGTGTTTTTAAGCATAAATCGGTAGATCGTAGAAAACTTTCCTATGGACCTTACCCGACTTTTCGTCCATTAACGCACTCAAAAACAGCCGCCATTTTATGATAATCCTATCATTTCCCCCCATCGCCCTGGCTCACCTGCTTTTGCGGCACTAAATCAAATCCCCTGCCCCTGAAACAGACTTGATCAAAACATTCATATTCCCCGCCTCTATCCGTGACGTGACTGAGCTGCGTAGGCAAACGCGCCCAGGCGTCTTCTACGCGACTCCACACAGAACCAGGAAATCAACACAGATGAGCTCACACAACACAGCGCGCCACAATTGGGAATATGAAACTGTACTTTTAAATTAAACCGCAAGATTGTAAATTTGGTAAAGTACATTTATTTGACATCAAATGTTTTGAGAATATTCAGCGATTTGAATTTTTATTTGCTCACGTTCCAAAAAGTTTGTTTCGAGGCACACGATGTTCCTTTGCTGTACACAGGGTCTTAGATCATCTCACAATACAGCGCCACAATTCGGAATATGAAACTGTGGTTTAAAAGCAAACGGCAAGATTGTACATTTGGCAAAGTACATTTATTTGACATCAAATGTTTTGAGAATATTCAGCGATTTGCATTTTTATTTGCTCTCGATCCAAAATAGTTCGTCTTGAGGCAAGCGATGTTCGTGTGCAGTACACAGGGTGTTGGTTTACGATAAAATAAGCTCTTCGGTCGCACTGATAATCGCCTGGCTGTTCCAACAACGAGGCACTAGGCCACCACAACGGTCTGTATGTTGCATCTAGCCGTTAGTACTGCGTAAGGGCATAGTTGTACTTGGCGATCGTCCCATAAAATGGTCTGGTACAGACAATAATGGATGATGTACCTGTTTGAAAAACATAAAAAATGAAATTAGTCTCACCATCAGATCTTTATTAAAATTATTCATTTTATATATTAGGTCGGGAAATTATTTCATAGCTAGGACAGTGCAACTGGGTATTATACGTCAAGGGGGGGCTGTAGGATACTGAGACAGTCCCCCAGTGCAGGGGAGAGTGGAAGGACTAGGACCGAGGTCGCAGACAGTGGACCAGTTGTAGCAGGGGAGAAGGAAAGCAGAAGCAAAGAGGAAGGTTTTGAGGTGCTTCCGTAAAAGGAGATGGTTCTCCTCAAGATAGTGCGCGGTACAAAACAATATGCCACATAGAACGAACAAGTACAACTTAACCCGTCTTTAAAGCTACTGTATAGTAATTAAATTGCGGTATAAACTCATCTAAAGAGTTACTTACATTATATTTGCATTTTCCATTGTGTCTGTGCGTAGGGCAGCCCCGAAATACCACTCCTTCTATGCCGACGTTATTTCTTCTAATGAACGAACATGAAATGGCTTTCGTTTCTGAAATTATATTCATTATCGTTTCTTACGTTATTGCCCCACACCCCCAAAAAGAAGTCTTTCGGGATGGTCCCGGCCTGTCAAAGTCAAATAACAATAGAACCTTATACTGAGTCGTGGGCCATTCCGGCACCCGAGCAAAAAATCAAAGCAGCTGACCTTCACTTTGAACGAGCACACATTCCTAGTTAGCTACATTCAGTGTAAGGCCATCTCACAGGACTTGAAATTTACACTCCATCTTTGCATTTTGTCTGCGTGCTTTGCAGCCCCAGAGAACCATAAATACGGAGACATTCTATATTTTTTGAAAAATTATTTATAATACTGTTTGTTTTAATTTAATGCGCAAATGAACAAGGTTGGATAGACACATTGCATGTACACTGAGCAATCACTTTTATTTACACAGTACATAGATACACATATTCAATGGGCCTGCGACATGAGGAGACTCGAGAGAACAGACAATCAAATTACAATCATTTAAACCGTGATGTGTATTTCTCAATGAGCTCTTCTTTAGGTGAACATGGAACAGAGGCAATGTTGGGTGGCAATGCAGTTGTCCCCTGCACAGGTTCGTTCACAACTCCATTTATGTGCCTATCTAGGACGTCAACAATAAGTCTCTCAATAAACTCATATTGCATATCCTCAAACACTGGTTTGATCACCCATTGTTTACTTCTTTTAGTGAAGGCCTTATTGTAGCGAAGCGTCCCTAAAGTTCCGGTCGTCCTACTTTGTTGACGGCCAACATTATGGTTATGTGCCAAGACCGCTAGAAGAGTCCGATTTATCATGCCCTCCATGCCAAAATGCAATTGTTTTGGCCTGTACTTTAGGCACATATTGTGGAACACCTCCAAATCTCCTGTGTGGCAGAATTCCGTGAGTCCCCTCAAATCTCTTGTTATAGTTTTATCAAATACAATCTTTTCAATGGCTTTGTGAGTGGGTGATGAAGGAATCAACCACTTCTTCTTCCGTGCCTCCTCTGTGGACAAATGGCCATGTTCACAATTGTGGAAATGTTGGTTTGTGTTCCAACGGTGAACGTTGGTACAGTGTAGCATTACTGACCGCCATTTTTCCAGTAGAATTTCCAACGACCCTCCACATGTTTTTGAGCTCCACCAAAGATGGTTGCTGATTGACTTGGACCACTGTGAAATACCTTGCATTTCTTTTTTTTTACCTGCAGCCGACATTTTTTTATTGATTGTTTTTGCAAGATGCCAAACGTCAAATTGGTGATTTATATTTTTGTACTCTTCTCTCATTGTCTTGGCAATTGAAACGTGTCTGTCCGTGGCTATCAGGTCGATCACCATTCCCCGCGATTGTAGTTCTTGCAATGATGCTACAAAGCCAACTTTCTCCATGGCCACTGAGGATGTACTTTGTGACACCTGCACGACCACCGAACTCACAATTTTCTTACTTTCCATGTCCTGAAAGTGGTAGGTGCAGTACTTGGCTGAAAATCCTGGGCTGTCGCACTGTCCATCACCGGCTAGCCTGAACCGTTTGCCCGCGAATGTACTATCAATAGACATTTTTTCCATTCTCCAAGCTTCGCTAATGGCTGGAAATAGATAATCGGTTTGGTATTTGTAGAACTGAGTTTTCGCAATGAAATGGATTCCCACAAACTGAAAGAAAGACTCTAACTTTTTAAAACTTGAACCACTAAAAAGTGCAGCCGCTGCACAAAGTAGATTGCCTGCTGGCAGTTGCCCCAGCATGGGTTGTGCAGACCATGAGAAAGGATGATATTTTGTACAGGTGGCATGTATTTTAAGGTTAGTGCCTCGAATTGCACGAGTCACATTAATCAATGGCTCCCCACATACTTCCCCACCTACCGAATGCCCACATTTCAACCGAATAATAATATCAATCAAACAACTATCGAATACAATGAATTTGGCATCTTTCCTTATACTGTCACTCTGCATCCCAGCTGGTTCAGCCTGTAACGTTGAGGACATGTCACTCACATGAAAGGTAGAATCTCTGATATCGTCTTCCGCTATGTTCAGTGATATTGATGGTGTTTCATTGTAATCCACTTCATTCTCTTCCATTGCAACATCTGTTCCTTCTCCGGCGATGGGTGAATAAGACAATTTCTTCAACTTTCTCGCGGTCTTAGCTTTTGCGGGTGTGGATTCTGTGAATTGATCTCCGACTGCATCCGAACTACCAGGAGGACATTCACTATCAATGGCTGGTGGTGGTATAGCTCCGTTGTCAATCACTTCATATTCTTCCCATTGGCACGATGCATCTCCAGTCTCAAGTCCCTGCCAAAAGGTTTGACAAGCAACATCTCTCGTTCGCTTCACTGTCTGTGTAGATCTAGTTCGTACACCCACTCGCAACTAGAGGACAGATTGGAAAAGGGATGTTCAGTTTAAACACAACTTACAGTATTGAACTATTAACAGTGAAAAACAACATAATATAGTGACCAGGACACTAACCTTCTTTTGCTTTCTTTTCTTTGAAACTTTCTTGCCTCGAACTTCAACATCAGGACGCTGTTGCTCCGACTCGTGTGTGCATGTCTCCACTTCCTCTTGCGCTGCAACGACTATATTTTCATGATAAGCACATCCGTCACGCACTGACGCTCCATCGACTCCCTGAAACATAGAACTTTCATTAGTATGTATAATAATATCGAAAACACAAAATGTACTTGGGGACCAATACCCACGTACATCTCAATAGTAAAAAACAAATGAACGCTTTGTGTAGAACATTCAAACGACAATTATTCACGCATTGTTGATCTAGTTAGATGGAACGGTCAAGATCCATACCTCGGGCTCCTCATAGACTTCCATTGATGATATTATTGAAGATGATGCTTCAGTAACTCCCTGAAACACAGTAATTGCATTAGTATGGTTTTCTATTTTGATAAAAAGAACAGAAACTTTGTGCAGGCGTCAACGGCTCATCTAAATAGACCTGCACAAATGATCAGTTGTCTAAAATAAATAATGGATATGTAAATATGATTCGATTTGCTCGATCGTAGGAAATGTCACCACCCAGAGATCTGCATCAACTACTAGGGGTGATGTTCTTGTAGAAGAAGGTCCGTCATCTCCCTGAAACATAGTACTTGCATTAATAAAGAAGGAAGTTTAGCGGATGTAATCACGTCATATGATTTCGCTTGATCGAACTGTCAGTATCCATACCTCGAAATGCATAAGAACATCAAGGGACGATGTAACTGCGGTGCACACTTCTGCAAGCTGTTGCGCCGACCCGTAACTGCATGCTCCCCCTTCTTCTTGGACTAATGCTCCATCGACTCCCTGAAACATAGGACTTTCATTAGTAATGAACACAATATTGAAAAAAGAAGACACATAGGAGGGCGACGACAGACGGACATATCAATGGCTAAAAACGAAAGAAACATTGTGTGTAACAATCACGCTACAAGAATGCAAGATCTGATGATCTCCATCGATGGAACTGTCCGGAAACGTACCTCGAGCATCTGAGTGACATCAACGGTAGTCGTCAATACGTTGGACTCCTTAGCATCTCCCTGAAAGACAGTACTTGCATTATTTTGGATAACAATAATTATAACTGAAAACAAAGACTAGAGGACGAGTACAAGGGGTGTACCATTAGGTAAAATAATTACACAATAAATTAAAACTATTGATTTACATGCCTAAAACAAGTCAGTGGCAGAATAGCCAAGTAAGATTACCCGATAGGCGCTTGAAGTGGCTGATGACTGCAATAACAACACGGATGGAGAATCTTCCACCTTCATATTGAGTGGATACATAAATGGGGAAATTATTGTTAGCTAATGCTACACACTACCGCAAGGCCGAGAGATAAATACGTAAAGTTGACTCACCAGTGGAGGGATGTGGACGAATAGAGTGGGAATAGCGGTTGAGAGCAATTTTCGCCTCGCTCGCGGTGTGTTCTTCTTTATTAGCAATGATGTGGAGTACATGTCAGAGGTAAAGTGCCTGCTGCAGATGCGGTATCGATCACCCCTCTTGTCCGCAAAGACTTCTAGGACTCTACTTTCAAGCTCAGATGGTGGATATCCGCAATATCGGACCCATTCTCTTATCTGATCTATTGTCTTAGGGAAAACATGCATTATAGTACCTTCAGATTTATTATGGGTCTTCGAAGGGCAACCGCCAATGGAACAGGCAGGCATTGTGGAAAGTTCTGAAAAGTAAAGATCAACAATTCTCTATGAATACCAATGTAAACTCAGAACATGTGAGTAGTTCCTTGCATGTACTGTCTTGAACGAAAAGAAATTGGACGCAAAATGATTATGGTACATGGCCTTACCTTGACGAACAAACAGTTAGATGCAGGGATCAGAGTAGTTTCTTGTCGTAGAACAGGGAGCAGTTCACAGGTTGCAAACTGAGGATTTTCCTCGAAGTGGTCACGGAAGTTCACAGAGACGAAGAGCAGATAACCAGCACCTTCACGGGTTGACTAGCAAAGCGCAAAGAAGTGCTCATTAGAAATATGAAGTGGGTTATAAAGGATTCGAAACTGGGGTGTGTTTGTGAATGAATGACGTGTATATGTCGTGGCATTATGCAGTTTGCAGGGGGGCGGTGGTCGTGCAGACAATACACAGGAAGACTCGTGAATGGAGACACACTTATGTGGATTGCAGGGGGGCATCCAGCGTGAGGGGGGATGCTTAGCAGGAGACACGGGGTCTGGAGGTAGACATGGGAACAACAACCCATGCTCTATAGACCACTTTGAAGTGTACATGGTCTTTGGCACCTCTTGGCCTTTATCGCTCCCTGACAGCTCCACTTGCCAGCGCAAGTACCCCGGTGCGAACTGCCTTTGATAGGGCAGGGGGTGGATTGGGGCGGTGGTCGTGCAGACAAGACACAGGAAGACTCGTGAATGGAGACACACTTATGTGGATTGCAGGGGGGTGTCCAGCGTGAGGGGGGATGCTTGGCAGGAGACACGGGGTCTGGAGGTAGACATGGGAACAACAACCCATGCTCTATAGACCACTTTGAAGTGTACATGGTCTTTGACACCTCTTGGCCTTTATCGCTCCCTGACAGCTCCACTTGCCAGCGCAAGTACCCCGGTGCGAACTGCCTTTGATAGGGCGGGGGGTGGATTGGGGCGGTGGTCGTGCAGACAAGACACAGGAAGACTCGTGAATGGAGACACACTTATGTGGATTGCAGGGGGGCGTCCAGCGTGAGGGGGGATGCTTGGCAGGAGACACGGGGTCTGGAGGTAGACATGGGAACAACAACCCATGCTCTATAGACCACTTTGAAGTGTACATGGTCTTTGGCACCTCTTGGCCTTTATCGCTCCCTGACAGCTCCACTTGCCAGCGCAAGTACCCCGGTGCGAACTGACTCGTTTGCCGCAGGGCCTCACCAAGGAGAGGCCATCTAACTGCATGTAAGAGGCAGGCTGCAGGATCTAGTACATGGAAGGCAGGGGGTGAGTTTATAAATACCTCACCCTCCCAGGAGAATATATGGGTGCAGTTCACCCTGGAGACCCTGGATGCCTAGGCAGTTAGTCAGCAGCAGGCTGGCCTGTGGTGGCAAGGCGGCACGGGCCAGAGGGGTTCATCTCTGTACCCGGTGCCCAAAAGGATGATTTATTGGGCGGCCTGCGTGAGGGAGGATGCTGGCCGGAGACATGTGGTGTGACAAGACAAGGCACAGGAAGACTATTCAATGGAGACACACTAGATTCATTTAAAAAATCAAAACAACCATTGTTAAAATATATGTTGGGTTTTACTTTAGATCTTAATTTCAATTGAACATAAATAATAAACATTACACATTGTAAAGTTCCGGTTGCAGCACATCCAGGGAAAATCCGCGGTATTGTCCACTGTCGCTGGGGAAATGTTGTCTAATGGCAAGTACCGCACAGGCAGGTATTACTCTCCGAACGCGGTGTCCGAGCCTCCCGTGAAGCCACCAAGTGAAGCAACGATAGGCCACCAGCCTGTACCACCTGTGAAAATGAAAGATGCAAACTGTATTAAAATGACAAAACTTTCTTATCACTGTCGTTTCAGGTAAAAAATGTCATTCTGCTTTGAAAAAAATTCTATCTAGAAAATGCACAATATGGAACCAATTTACATGCATTCGAATGATATGTAGATGTAATTTTATATGTGGGAGACGACCATGACATAGTAGTGGCATCACTGACATCACAACCAGAGTATACTTACTCGTTACTCGGATTACGCGGACGAACAGTGCCGCGAAGTTCGTGCATAAGCACCATCATCATCCTCAACACGGTCCGTGAGAGGCAGGCTTCCCTGAACTCTGGCAGCTCGGTGATGCATTGCGGACTTGGCTCGCCTTCCGAAATGTAGGCCAAGCACCCGGAATTTTCACGGCAGCAGCAGTTCTCCTCCTCAGTTGGCATTAGCTCGCACCGATTGCACATGCACCAGGTGGAGACGCCGTCCATGCGACATGGTCCAGGCTCTTCATCCGTTGACTGGTCCTCCCAACTGCCGTCCGAATCCCCATCGTTTTCGCGTGCTTGCCTTTCCAGTAGTTCTTCCTCGGTGTACTCGGGCTCGTACATATACGGCATTATTGTAGCCATTGTGTGGTAAAGAAAGTAAAATAATTTACAGAGATGGTACAGGTGTTCACAAGGCCTAGAAGCGGCGAAGGTAGCTGACCAGAGCACAGAAACGAGTCACAGAATACTCAAAGTAACACAGAGAGAGGAATGGAATCGAAAATCTGCTGCTGTGTGTTGTGAAACGGTGTGTTTATACTTATTGAGGAAAGAGGCGTCCTGCCATTTCCATGGCGACACTTCATTAGCTGAGGCGCAGCGATTGTTGACACGAAACGTGCTTTGGCGTTGGGAAATGGGCGGTACGCGTCTGCTGATGTCAGGCTCAGGGGCGGGGGATTTGATTTAGTGCCGCAAAAGCAGGTGAGCCAGGGCGATGGGGGGAAATGATAGGATTATCATAAAATGGCGGCTGTTTTCGAGTGCGTTAATGGACGAAAAGTCGGGTAAGGTCCATAGGAAAGTTTTCTACGATCTACCGATTTATGCTTAAAAACACATGGCCGAACCATAGGAACAATAAAAAAAAGTCCCGGAACTATCCTTTAAACCTTGTGTAGGACAATGACAATGCACCATTATGAGGTCTGCTGATCCGTGTAATTGCAGTGTCAGAGAGTGTACAAATGACACTAGTTCTCATGTCATAAAGTTCCCCGTACTCACAATTATGTCTCTCAAACACCAACGTAGTGTTCCCGGGGAGGCATTCATTACTGTTCAATACATACGTAAACAATTTTGGTCAATTTTAGCACAAATGTTCACAATTTTAATTTGATGTCCAACACCATGTACTCAGCTGGAGTGTTTTCCTTTAGTCGCAGGAGCTCCCAGAGTATACCTCTCTCAAGTAATGCTAATTTCATTGTAATGCTTAGGGGGTACCGTAGTCAGAGACAATTTAATAATTGTTCCAACAGTATAACCTACTGCTCTACAGGTTAGTGACTTAATAGCCCCCATAACCTGTGTTGTCTTAAGGTGGAGGTGTTGAAGATCTAATTTTCTGTTCAATAAGGGGTCAACTATTACTCCCAAGTATTTGTAGTTGTTAACCAGCTCTATTGGTTGTGCATTTAATGTCCAGGATAGCTTACTGCACCTTTTGCCAAAGTCATTTCTTGGGGTGAATACCATGATATTAGACTTACTGGTATTGATCTTCAGGGTGTTAATCACAGCATAAGCGTGTAGATGGTCCAGTGAGGCCTGCAACCCTTGGGGTGTTAAATCCAGCAGGGCCAATTCATCTGCATATGCAAGCCATGGAGCATCTACACTGCTTAGCTTAGGTGGGATCGATACTGTGTTTCCATTTCACTCACCCAAATTAGCCAGATGAAAGTTAAACAGTGTGGGTGAAAATATGCAGCCCTATTTCAAACCGGAGCAGGTGTCAATCCTCTTAGGCATACCCCCAGAGTAGTTAATTCTTACTCAGACTTTTTATGTGCTCATGTAAGGCATTCATCATGTTAAGTAGGCCCCGGGGACATTCTATTTGGATAGTTTCCACCACATCCTACCCCTATCAACTGTGTCGAAGTCTGCACTATAATCCACACATGCTACATATACGGGTTGTTTACGTATAAGCGATGCTTATTCTTTAATAGTGATCAAAGACAGACCATTGTCAGCCGTGATAGAGCTCCTCCAAACCCTGTTTGATTTAGGGGTATGATGTTGTTTTCCTAGATTCAATTAGGGAGTTCTCCTAACAGTATTTTGGCATAGATTTTAGGGGGGAATCCAGCATTGGGAACAGTCAAAGGTTAGAGGGGTCTTGTCTTGATCCCTTTTTATATAATGGGACTATAGTGCTTTTCTTCCAAGTTGACGGGTGTAGCTGGGTTCTGCATAATAATGTAAAAAGCCAGTGTAAGGCACCTGCCCATTCCAATGGATTGTTCTTGATCAACTGATTGCAGGTGTCAGCTGGCCGGTGCTCGAGATGACTTACATCTGCCTATGATGCGAACAATATCAGAATGCTCCAGATGGTAATCTCATTGTGCTTCCATGTATTGCCACCAAGAGCAATGTATTAGGAATCACCCCTCCCCCCCCACCCACTGTTGACTCTAGGGGCCTCTCCAAATCTACTTCAGATACCTCACAAAATACTGGACCACAATTATTTGTGTTGGTTTTAGCAGGTTCCTTCTGTCCAGTTTCCCAGTGCTCTCATTTATAGAAGAAGGCTCTAGGTTGTAAAGAGCATGATGTGCAGTTTCTGTATGCACTTCTACATTGTAGAATGAACATCAAACATCATGTAGTCAGAAAAGAGCAATACTTCCCGACAAGATGTGTTTTTACTCTTGCGCCAGGGTGCATACATGAAGTCACTAAAATAGGTGAAATAATGTTATTGTATCAATTGGAGTAAACCGAGCTGCAGACAGACCCTTGAAAACCACTTGTGGTTTGGTGGTGTACTTCCCTTCCGTGCTGTCTTCTGTTCTCTTTTATACTGTGTCTTAACTTTGTAAGTGAGTTCAATTATCAACATACCTTCCTCAGTATTGCTGTTAACCCATGAACAGAAGCTGCATCTCACAGCATCTTCATACCCCTCACCTACATGTAATATCACAGGTAGGACCCAAAGGAAAAGAGTGGCCTTGCCTCAAATGCCACAGTCTGCCCATTCCAGCAGTTTTGTATCTGCCACATTGGACACAATGTGCTGTGCTCTGTGATCTCACTTTGAACTCTATTTACCTGTACCTTATTTGGCATCCTGTGCATCATTCCTATTCTCTTTCACTGCACCATGTCTACTACATTTGATTTTAGGCCAAATGCAATCACATTGTACACTCCTCTGCATCTTGCTGGAGATGCTGGAGATGATTTCCTCTTGTCTCTATCCTGCCCTTTTCAATTTGCACTTTCCTCATATGGAAGGACTTCATTATTGGCATTTATTTGTGGTCCCATTGGGGCTCATTAGGAGTTGGCCGGTACATAATAAAAGTACTGGTAATACCGCTTACCAGCAGTATTACCACACCGGACAAGTGCAAGTGTGCCGGAAGATAGTTGCCAGAATTACCGGCGCCAGTATCAACTCATCCAGAATTACCGTAAGCGAAAATTCCAGATGGGCTCCGGTAATACCTGCACAATGGTATCACTAGAATATCATGAGCTTGGATTTGCCGGTAATACCTGCTGATATTTGCTGGTATTCCAAGCAAAAACAAGGCAGAGATACCACCACTTGAAATGTATACAGGTGTGGGAAATGAGGACGCAGGTGCACTTAATGCAGCCAGGAACACCCAATTCACCCTGGAATAATACAATAGGGACACACCTTCCTCAAACACAGTTCCCTATACCACCATGCTGCCACTGATCACAGTCAGCATTGACATGCAGCTGTTCCAGGCTAACATTGAGCTGCAGGGGTTGGAGGATCACCGCCAGAGGGAACAAGAGGCAGTGAAGATGAGGATTGAGAGGAGGAGACGCCATGCAAGTCGTGCACCCATACCCCATGTAAAGGCCACACCCCAGACCCACACTGACCTGTAAATCCTTACCCTGTACCCTTGACAGGTATAGCATTGCAGATCTCCTCACCATGATCCAGGAAGACATGTGGAGCAGGATCAGCATCAGGGCCGCTGTACCACTGCTGCTAGAGCTGGTGCCGCTCCTGCACATCCTTGACATTGGCATGTTCCAGCACACTCTGAGCCAACTGCATGGCATTTTGCAGCCTGCATTCTCCAAAGTGCTGGGTCAGGATGCTATGCCATTGTACATATGCCCAATCTGGTGGCACCCCTGGATTGCATGCATGTTGAGCTGGTGGCACTTCAGGCCTCGGAGGAAGTCTACAGGTACCGGAACAGTTCATTCACTTAATGTCCAGGTCACTTGTGATGCCGACCTTACAATCACCCACTGCTGTGCCTGGTTCCCCGGGTCCTGTGGAACAGCACTCTGCCAATGTACATAGGGGGGCATAGAGGCCAATGGACCTGGATATTTGGTGAGTACATGTACCATCATACAAAACATGCAGTACAGGTGACATGCAAAGGGAGGGGTACTCACACATATAGAATGCATGCCCTAACAATGTCCCATAAATGCAGGACCCATACGCACACTCAACACACATGCAGCAATCCACAGGAGTACGGCATGCACAGTTCAAAAGTGAATATGCAAGACATGCTTCACAACAGGTCAGCCCCACACAATGGACTACGGGTACCAAAATGCAACATCGCACATCCGACTACAGGCATGGACTGTCAATTGAGATGCTGCTGTTACATACAATGCTTCCACAGATCACCATGATATACTTCTATGTCTTTTCCCCTTGCAGGTGACGCTGGATACCCACAGTTCTGTGATGTATGATTCCTCTGAGGACTCCCCTGATGGCACAGAAGGTGGCATACAATGAGCCCATATGTGCACTAGGGTGCCAATTGAGCGCCCCTTTGGCCTGTGGTAGGCCCGCTTCCGATCTCTACATTGGACTAGGGGTGTGCTCATTTACAGGCTGGACAAGGTGGTCCAGATAGTGCTAGCATGTGCTATGGTGCACAACAAATGGATCTGGCACAACATTCTCCTGCCCACGGATGTGGACATGCCACCCCCTGAGGAGGACGATGATGTGGTGGATGAGGGTGCAACACATGCATGCACTCTCACAATCACCCCCTGCTGTGCCTGGTGCCACATGCACAACACGGCCAAGCTCGGATGACTGGCTCACCAGGAACTCATTGACAACTTGTTTGGATGAGGCCACCAAAATGGCACTCCCTTTGCACCTTTGTAAAGTGCACATTAACTGCGCCTATTAAACACTTGCAATCAATAAGGACTGTCCCGCCATTGCTTCAGGTGATGTTTTTTTAAATCTTGAACATGAAACTAGCATCCCCACAACAGTATCACCCCTCCCCAAATGCTCACCCTCAGTACACCCTCCCAAACACCCACCCTCAGATCAACCTCCTCAAACACCCACCCTCAGAACACCCCCAAACACCCACCCCCAGAACACTCTCCCAAAACACTCACCCTCACAATCACCCCTGCAGTATCAAAATGTAATTTCTTCGCTCTTTTGGCCTTGGGGCCTGCTCCTGCTCCTTGGAGGTGAGGTGGTGCAGTGAATGGTGCCTTGGGGTGATTGGTAGGGATCCATCAGTGGGTGCAGCAGAAGTGGATGACTTAAACCCCTCAGCCTGAATGTACTGGAGGGTCAGCTGAAGGGCCTGGTTCAATGACTCTGCTGAGGCTGAGTAAGAATCTGTTTGCTCACACACTCTTTGGTCCAGTGTTACCATGGCTATGGATGCATGACCTAGTGAGCATGCAATCCTGTGGATGCACCTCAGCAGGCTGTCCTGCATTGCCTGCATGTCTTGTAGCTGCTGGCCTGCAAGTGTGTGGATGTCCACCTATTTTCCCTCAATGGTATCCAGCCTCACACGTATTGTGCACAAGTTGGTGTTAGGCAGTGGTGGCGGGTTGTGTGGAATTTGGGGCTGGAGTGAGCTGAAGCATGGTATTGTATCATAACCTTCATACTTCTCCTCCTATTGCTCTTCAGTGGTAGGGACATTGGACTTGCCGCAAAGTGCCAGGGGGTGCACTCCACGTGATGGGCATGATGACTCCCTGTGATCTATATGCCACTGACGTGACAGTCACAGTGTGTTGCACTACAGGCATTGGCAGTAGCATGGCACTGGGAGCTGTAGTACAGCTGTGTCACTTACCTGAATGGTGGGGAGGAGGGGGCACTGGCTGCTGGCATGAGTATTGTGTCTCCCTCGGGGCTTGATGGAACCTCTATAGCAGTGATAGTTTCACAGGGATTTGGTGGTGGTGGTGACCCAGTAGCCCTGCCCTGCTGCTTGCTCCTGCTGGTGAGTCGTTTGCCTGTGCAGGGGTGGGGGCAGTTGATGTGGATATAGTCGAAGGTCCGACATCTTCACTGTTCGTGGACTATGTTCCTATTGGAAATGTAATGACATGCTGTTAGCTATCCAGCAGACATTTCTGTGGGTTTGCATTACACTCATGCCCCATTGTGTGTGTCGCAGAGTTCAACATTTCAGGTGGAGGACTTGGTTGCTCTTGCTCTGATGGGTGTTCATGCAGGTATATGCTGGTGGTGGATGTGGTGCCTGCTGAGTTTGTACACAGTGCATGCATGTGCACATTGACTGTTGGCCTGTCAAGGTGGGTTTTTGTCATGAGTGTCGTGGGGCATTACATTCTGACATGGAAGAGCTTGGCACACATGTGTGCTTCTCATGTGCCAATGTGCATGCATGCATGTTTCAGCTACATTGCATGTGCATTGGTACATTCACCTGCATCCCCTGACATGTGCATGCACTCACTGCCCATTTCATGTGCCTGCCATGTGCCAAACCATTTCTCATGCCCATTCTATGCATCTATTCTCGTTCATGCATGCAATTAGGGACTACATCCACATGTACATGCAGTTTTACTTACCACCATCACCTTGAGACTGTGTTCCACCCTCCGCACTTCCTATCCCCTCAATGCCCTCCATGTGCAGGATGCTGCTGGCTGTCTCCCCCTAGGGCATGAGGAGGAGGGGCTCCACTGTGCCTCCTCCAGTGATAGCACACTCCATCCTGTGCTTGGCAGTGGGGCTATAGACCCTTGCCTTCAGGTCATCCCACTTTTTCCTAGTTCTGCATGGGACAGTTCCCATAGCCCTCACCCTTGCCACAGCTTCTGTCCATGTCGCACTCTTCCTCTGTAGACTGGTCTTCCAAGGCTTGCTCCTGAACAGTTCATCTGCATTGTGTACCACCACATCTGGCAATGCAGTGACCTCTGCTTCTGAGAATTCAGGCTTGCAGAGCTGGGGATCTGGTGACTGGCACCCTTTTCCTGGGAAATCTTTGGGCAACAGTTCAGGGCCTGGATGGCAGCAGAAACAGGGGATTCAGGGTCGATTGTGTTTTTAAAATGGCCACCGCCAGCCTTGCCGGATCCGGCGGTGATACTATTTCCAGCGCCGGTATCACCAGCACCGGTATTACCGGCACACCAGTATTACGAGTGACACCATCAATTTGCCAGTATTAACGGCAGTTTGGGAGCGTCAACTGCCAGCAATTCAGGCACATTGGTTTTGACGCCAGTATTACCGTTTCCGGTGGGGTGATGTGCATGTGCCTGCACTACCGTAATACACTGGTAATTCTGCTGATCGCCCCGCTGGTAACGGTAATACTGGCATGCCTGTATTTGTGCCATTTTACCTGCATATTCGTAATTAGCCCATTGCCCTGTAACCCTCATTCCCTGTTGAGATGCAGCTGCTTTGTTGTCCTGGGTGTCCATACTTTATACCACTCCCAGGTAGGCTAGACCTCGTTAGCAGTCTGATGTGACAACAGTTACCCCATTTTCTTGGATATTATTTTGTATCTAATACACTTACCTCAATGTACTATGTTTTTATGTGTGGCCCTGTGTGACTTAACCTCATGGTCTTCTTCTGAATGCTGCTAAGTCTGCATAGATTGATTTCCTCTAGGGTGTAACTTTTCACTGCCCTCTGTATGGGTGGACCCTGTTTTCCGTCCTGCCTCTTCTCGGTCTTTCTACTTCACTCAGTCTAGCTGGATTTCTTTTGTGGTTCTTTGTATATTAATTTGCCATCCTGTCATTTGCAAACCCATGTGATATTATTTGGCACAGCTCTCTGTCTGAATGGATATTGTATGCAGTGTTTTGTGCTCTCAGCTCTTCCATCTACTGTCACCTGTCTGATTTTAACTCATTTGCTCTTCAAAGGCATAATTTGTGGTTCTGCTCTACCTAAATGATCCACTCTTTCAACTGATTGGACCTCATTAGAGGTCCTTCATAATCTGATGTTGCCCTCCCCACAGCCCATCTTGAGTCCACCTTCCATACTGCATGCCATCTGTCAGGAAACAGAGTAGGATGAATAGAAGAGCAACATAGAGGTCGCCAATCAACATACACATGTATTAGCAATTTGTTGATGCAAGTTGAACATAATTTACAACAGCGTTGTCTCTTATTACACAACAAGTCTCTCGGTTGCCAGTTCTTAGTCTGGAGCCCTTTCACAAAATGTCTTTCAAGCACTCAAAGTCCTGATTGGGGGTTAAAGTGTCCCTACACTTCATTCGTGACTCTCGCAACAGGTGCTTCAGGTTCTTTGCCTTGTGTTGATGCCTCCTAAATGTAACTGCTCTCCTGGGTCTCAGGGGCCTAGGTTTACCTGCACACTCAGCCAGAGTAATGACCGATGTCTGATTTGAAGATTAACTAGAAAAGCTCCTAAGTCTTTGCCAAATGGCTATCCAGCTGGATCTTTCTACAGGTGTGGATACGTTGGCTGTGGCCTCATTTTCCTTTAGCACACCTTCCCTATGACCTTATTTGCAGTGTGGACAACAGTTCCCCTTTGCCAGTTGGATCTCATTTGGAGCTGTTCACATTCTCATTATTCACTTACCTTAATGTACCAGGTTCTTATTTGTGCTCCTGTATGGCGCCACTACCCCCTCAAACTCTTTGGTTGGGCCTGATATTCAGTGATTTTGCGTTACTGTCTTCTAAATTGCCCCCAGCCTGGCTAAATCTCTTTTAGGGTTCCTTACACACATTCAGTTGCTAGCCTGCGGCTCATGTGTGGTCCTGTGTCATGTCATTTTCTACCCCTTCACTCTGGATGGACAATGCTTTCTATCCTGTTTCTCCTCAGACCTTCCACTTCCCACAGTGTGACTGCCTCTAATGTGTGGTTCTGCATGTTCTTAGTTCACCCCTCTCTATGTCCATCTCGACCTCATTAGCTGTCACATATTGGCAATTCTCTGCTCCTTTTCCCATCTCACTGAGCCTCAGGTGCAATCCTGTGTGGTCTCATTTCTGACACCCCGCACCCATTCATACACTACTTGTCTTATTTGATCTCATTTGTTCTCCTGATTGATCCTTCTTTCCCATGGATTTGGAAGAACATAATGTGTGACTCAGTTCAACCTAGTTTCTGCAATATCCTCCTGTCTGGACCTCATGTGATGTCCTGCATGATCGCATAATGTACTACCCTCAGCTTAGCTGGACCCCATCCTCTGGCCTCAGTTACAATGCAGAGTAGGCACGATCAATAGAATACTGGCACAGAGATTGGTGTGAAGACATACACATGTGGGTAGCCCTTTCTTGCTGTTCTGCATGACCTAATTTGTTGCACCCCTGGGTGTAACCATATTGCATTTGACGTCCTTCATTTTTTCCATTCTTGGGTAAAATTGGCACAGAAGGTACTCTAGCTTACATGTTCATGGCTGGCTATTATACTCAACCATTATCATGTCCCAGCTTACTCACTTGTACGTTCCCACAGAGCAGGGTAGCAGAAACTCTACATCTAGAAAAGGTTGGTTTGAAATTCTTTTGGGCCACTAAAGAAACCAAACTCTCATAGATCGCTTGTCCATGTATTAATCTAGATCCTGTATTATTCAGGAAATGGATAAGTTGCTGAGAGGGCGGATCACATTTCTCAGTTGAAGGGGGATGGATGTCTCCCTTGTGCAGCCCAAAGTGCTGTGTAGCTGAACAACTAACTGATGTGATCTGCGGCACCAGACGGAGCAGAGAGAACCATTAGTTTCGTTCATGAGCATTGCCTTTTCTTTGACTTTTTTTCAACCTATAGAGATGGGGCCTTCACATTGGATGAAGAAGGCCCCCTCTGAGCAATGTATGCATTTCCTGAATAATATAGGATATAGATTAATACAGGGACAAAGTGACCTATGACAGCTTGAAAGCAGAATGGCTTTACATCTCAGGTAAAGGAAGATCACATCAGCCTGGTGAGCATGTGCCCTTAGTCCATTATCTGGCCTCTGTCTGTCCTTTGACATTTACATTTGCGCTGCAAACCACAGAAAATGCAAATCCTGAACACATTTTAAATAAACAGAGATATGAACTGCAAAAATATGACTTATGATCAATAAGAGGATCACATGTTTCTCATTTGGAATGTATATATTGTATTTACATGTATGCATTATCAATGATTTATTGAACACGTTTGCCTTGAAAAAGCCCAGAGGGCGAAACTGATGGCCATGCAGTTGTCACAGTATGTGTTTTGAAATTCACTCATACTAACACACTCATAATATTAATGTTTTGATAAATTGTGCTCTTACTACAACTAACTACTATGTTTAAAAATAATTATTTGTGGACCGCTTGCATTTGAGATATATATGATCTTGTATGATGTCCATAATTCCTGCAACAATGCTGGCTATATTATTTTACAGATGCACAGCATTTCTGTCCTTCAGTGTGTCCTTCAGTTAGGGATACGGGCCTACTTTTTTGCACCCAGTATCGACATGTTTGTGCACAGCCAGCAAGAACAGTCCAAAAATGCATTGGAAAATGTTCCTGTGCACTGTTGGTGAAGTGACATCTATTAGATCCTTTCACGTGTTACCCTATAAAACCGACTGTAAACTGTGTTGCTGCTTGTTCAATTTTTCACAGAAAGTATGCTGTAAAGTTCACGTTTAACCAATTTCTTAAACACGTTTCTTGGTGGTAAGCCCACTCTTAGACTCCATGGTTGGTTGGGTCGTCCTCTCGGTGCTTAGTATATAATACACATTCATAGGAATTGTTTACAGCTCTGCTTTTATAAAACGTGCACGCCACCACTGGATACATTCACCATGTGCATTTCACTAGTAGGAGAATGAATATGCTAGAGAAACCCCGGCACTACACTTCAGGTTTCAGTCTTAGAAAACACAACCCACCTAAAATATGGTCATACTGCAGGCCCCTTCTGTTTCCCAGTATTTTCCTTGTGGATGACCTGAGCAATTAATAGCGCAGATCATTGAATCAATGCTTACACACATCAGCAACACTGAACAGGAAACTGAACCTCACTGGTCAGGCTCGGACTAACCCAAAGTGCAGTTCTTTGGCAGTGTGGGCCAGCTTGATGAATTATTTCACTATGCTGCTAGTAGTTTTGACCAGTGTTGCTGAATAAATATCCCTTAAAATGCACAATTTGCATCATATTTTATGAAAAAACTCCCCCTTCAGTACTATTCAAACAGTGTCCCAAAAGGAATGAATTGGCATTTGCAAATGTGTGCCACTTTTATGGCCCAGTCCGACCCTGTCACTGGTGCCAATCTCCTGGATGCCTACTCGCTCACATTTTGCAGAGGAAGTTCGCGTGGAAAGAGAGTAATCTGCCAAAACCAAAGAGGGTGTGAGAGCCAACATGAAATGTCATTAATTGAGTTACAGAAACTACAGGAAGTGTCTTCATCGCAATCCCACACAATACTTTGCAGTCATAGAAAATCATTACGATTGAACACATCCATTATGTTCACTGTAGGGGTTTTCTTATGGAAGAGGGATTAACAATGATATGCTCAGTAGAAAATCCATGTTTTCAGTTCATGACGAGTCATTTATTCTATGAAATGTGGACCAATCATGAATTTTCATTGCAGTTCATTTGAAGAAAATATTTTGTAAAAACACTCACTGGCACAGGCAGAAAACATGTGAACTCAATGCAGATCACAGTGGGGAGTCGTGTCTTGTCTGTGGTCTATTCCTAAATGTAACTGAAGTAATTACGCATGGAGTTCTTCTGTGAAGGGAATTTCAAAGATGGTTGAAGTACTGTAATCCTGCAAGCATGTATTTATGAAAGTAAGTATTTCTTGCTATGGAAAGAACATTGTTTTTTTTTTTAAAGAAATCTGTTTGTGTTAGTATTTTAGCAGACTGGTACAGTAGTCGCAATTAACATCATTCCAACATCAATCCAGTTCAAACATTATAAAGAACAAAACATATGGTACTGCAGCTTGCCTTCGACAGATAGCCCTTATTGCAGTAAAAAGCCCATGTCTTCAAACAATTAACATCTTGAGGCTTCAACCACAGGCTGTGGACTCCGCCTGCTCCCCCAAGCTGGGATACACCCAGGAGAGGTTGCTGTACCTATCAAAGGTAACAAACATATAGCAACATTAAAAAAACAAACGTATGTGGTGTTCACTGTGGCTTATCGTCTGAGACATAGAACAGAGACTGTATAAGGGACTTCCGGGCCTGTATACTATTGTTAATGTTGTGTCATCCCCTAAACACATTCCTATACCACACATTAGTCTCAGCCATAGACCATCTTCTCATATCCTCCCACCACACAGACAACTGCGGTCCAGAGGGGTTCTTCCATATCATAACTATCCTTCATTTTACTAGTATGCACGGCAAATTGAGCATCTTAGTCACATGTCTTGTTGCCTTCGAGCTCGAGCTTCAGTACAGACCCAATAAGCACGCCTCAGGAATCCATTGGAAGTAAGTGATTCCCTCATCCCCAATCGTCTGTCGGAAAGTCCTCCAGATATGCTCTATCAGTGGGCACAACCAGAAATGTATGAAATCAGCGACATAATACCCACATGGGGGGCAATAGGAAGCTGCTGAAGAAGAGAACCTAGATATCTTGTATGGCATCGTATATGTCCTATGAAGAACATTGAGTTGAATACATGTATGTCAAGTGTTACTGAACACCATTTGTACATGTATCAATGCTGTATCCCAATCTGCATATTCTGTATTGGAACCCAGGTCCTTCTCCCACAATGCATTTAGCCTGAATGCCTCCTGTGTAAACCAGATAGTCGTTTCCCATACCGTCTAGACACCCGTTTCCCACCATTCTACAATTCATATATCAGCGAGAGCATCTCATCTACCCCTGGTTCCTCGGGTGATCCCAGCCATACATTTCCCACTGACCGCGCCAATCTTATATTAGTCTGAAATTGCTCTAAATGTAGGCCATATTCTGAAACCACCACTGTAAATTGGATAGGGCCTTGTTGTGGTACATTAAGACAGTTGCCTTGCCTGTGCATGGCACATGCAATGCAAAATCTGGCATGATCTAATCAGAGCTGTCCAGTGACAGAGGCAGCTTTTGGCAACTGGGGAAGGGGGGAAAAGGATCATGAAGGGGCACAAGTGACACAAGGGTTTTAAATGATTGACGGTCAGTCATGGCTGGTGAATAATTCCAGTGGAGGGACGTACATATTTCCAATAATTCGTACAAAAGGTAGTTCAGGGGGCTTCTCCATCTGGAGAAAAAATGTAAAATAATATTTTTAAATGGTGCATCTTACAGTACAAGTTTTGAGACAGAAATGGGGTAAAAGGCAAAGAATTTACAAATGGTTTTCTGGGGTAACACATGAAAAAATCCAGCAAATGGCATGATTCACAGTCAAATCATTGCTGGTGAATATTTTCAGTGGATGGAGCTAAATATTTCCTTAAATTGGCATGAACAATCAAACGGAAAGAGGGAGCCCAACCTAATGGATACAGGGCATCAGAGGGTCATATGATGTGTTTACAAATGGGTGAACAAGCCATACAATGTACAATTGTTTCTCTACGCTAACACATGAAAAAACCCAGCAAATGCTATGCCACCAACAGTACACAGGAGTATTTTACAATCGATTTATCTATGCCAGTAATAACAATCACAGTGAATCTCTTTCATTAGATTGTGGCCACAGTTTGTGCCAGTAAGAGTGATTACTGTAAATCACTTTCACGCGGGAGTAGCCACAGTCTATCTAATGCAGTAATAACAGTCACTGTAAATCACTTGCTTGAGGCTGCGGGCACAATCTCTCAATGCCAATAATAGTTGTCACTGTAAATCATTTCAATGCTGCTGCATTGGCAAACTTTCTATACCAATAATAAAGGTCACTTTAAATCACTTTCATGAGGCTAAGGCCTCAATCTGTCTATTCCTGCAATAATGGTCACTGTAAATAACTTGCATGAAGCTGCAATCACAATCTATCTATGACGGTAATAATGGTAATTAGTACCTGGCACAGCATAATCACAATCACATTTATGCACCGATTGGTGCATTTTTGAGCTTTAACTTGTTGTAATCCGTATCACGTTGCGGCGGTTACAGTTTAGCAGATTCTTTCATCAGGCCACCATGGAAAGGGAGAAGGGACCATAAATAGTCACTTCTCCCTTTCCATGTTGGCCATTTTGTTTGTTTTATCATGGCCGCCACGGAAAGGAAGAACGGAATATGTCTCGCAACCTGAAAAAAACACCATTAGTAACCCCGTCTAATGGGCCAGGGTACTAAGGACAATAAGCTCCTCAACTGGGGGGCATTACCTAATGTGGTAATGCCCTTCTGGCTTGGGTATTATTGCCTAGTTTTTATCACTTGCATGGGCCTAAGCCTGAGGCAACAGTGGAAATCAGCACTGCTACTGCCCACAACCCTTCAAACACATCCACATGTTGAATCTATGCTCAAACTCATACACATGCAACCAAACATTGAGTCGAACAGACACATGCGCACACACACACACACTCAAACCCACACATATCCACACATATCAACAAATATCCACACACACACTCAGACATTAACATACACACAAATATATGTGATGCACAGTTACAGACTCACTTAACTCCTGATTGCATACATTTATTTATGTATTTATTGTAATGCGCCGCAGGCATCAGGGCGCACATGGAGCTGGAGGAACAAAACAACACACAAGACTGACAGACAGTTAACTAAAGGATCGGCAAGGGGGACAGTGATTTTAATTGAATAATAAGGTCTAATCCACTTATGAAATGTGGGAGACTCTTCTCTGTACGCAGCTCGACTGGGAGTCCTTACAGGTCAGTGCTGCTAAAACCAGAAATGAACATCCCTTATTGCGTGTTCTTTTGACCTTCGGTCATATGACCTGATAGGTATCACTAGATGTTGTTGCTCTCCCCTGTGGTTGTAGGGTCAAGCTGTTTTTAAGAAACACCGGTGCATGTTCATGCAGATACTTGTGTGTCAGGGTAAGGATTTTGAAAGTAATCCTGGACGTTACCGGCAACCAATGAAGTTCCATCCTAGTGGAGTTGTATGGTCCCTTTTAGAAACATTTTTAATGATTCAAAACACATAATTCTGAAGAATTTGGGGTTTATGTATGCTGTTCTTGCTTGCTCCGCCAAACAGCGCATTACAATAGTCTATGCAGGGCACAATGATGGCTCTTAACAGTGCTTCACAGTTCTTACCGGTGACATAAGGTTTCACCAGCCTGGGTAGCCTGAGATTATATTAGGATTTATTTATCATGTTTTCCACATGAGCATTAGCACCTAGTGAGTCATCTACTATTACTCCCAAGGTTTCAACTTTATCTAAGGTTTTCATGCAGTGGCCGTCTATTGAGAACTCTGAATTCCCTGGATCCAATTTCATTCTTGCTTGAGGAGACCCAAAGACCAATAACCCCGTCTTCACACTATTAAGGCATAGCCAGTTGGCTGTCATCCAGTTTTTAACCAATTGGTAGATGCTCCGAACGTTCCTTACATCCTCAGAATAGTCCCCATTCAGTTCAATCAGTAACTGAGTGTCGTCAGCGTAATTTGTGAATGTGGCTCCTACTTTATCCAGAATATTGCACAGAGGGTGCAGGTAGACATTAAAGAGTGCAGGAGACAAGCACGCTCCCTGCGGATCTCCACAGTTAGACGTTTTTTGAGCGGAAGATGCCTGTCCCCAACACACTCTAGACATCCTTCCAGACAGGAATGACCCCATGCATTGAACAGCTGATTGCATACATTGACCCACAGAAGATAATGTAGTCAATAATTTCCTGTGGTCCAAGAGGTCAAATGCTGCTGATAAATCAAGGAGCATCAGCAATCCTGCCTTACTCTGATCCATGCAGTGCAGAATCTGGGTTTTCAAATCTACTAGTGCACGCTCTGTGCCAGATGTTTTTGTAGTTGCACAGTAGCCCCCTAATATTCAACCTTCAAAAGAAACAGAACATTAGTGATGGGTCTATAGTTATTGAAATTTTTCGGCTAAATACCTGCCTTTTTAAAAAGTGTCGTAAACACAACCTTCTTGACGTCATCCGGAATGGTTCCATAACGGACGGTGGCATTTGTGAAACGTGTAAGAAACTATGCAAAATCGATAATGTTATTCAAGATGATTTTAGCGGCCAAAGTATCCCCATTACAGGATGTGGGATGCATTTTCTGTCGAACTTCCTCCATGGCCTGCACTGAAAATAGGAGCAAAGCTAAAAAGTTGAGACTTTTAGGTGATGTAGTCGAGGCAGGATTTTTCGCATATGCCCCCTTAATGTTATCTGTAAAAGCTTGTTCGATGTTCGAACAGTCATGGATTGTAGGGAAGAACAATTCCGACGTTAAGTGGAATTTTCCATGTTTTTTAAAATTTCAAACAATTTCCAAGTGTTGTTAGAGCTCTCGATTTCAACGTTAGAAAAGTTTTTCTTAGCTTTAAATATATTATCCCTGTACCACTTTTCTATATTCTTCCAAGTGGTTTTATGTTCCAGTGACATTCTGCTGTCATCTTCTCCTGTTTCAACTTTATGAGTTCCGGGGATAACCAACTGTGGTGATTCTCCCTGCCTCTAACCATCTTGGTCTTAACAGGTGCCAGTTTGTTGAGCATTTCCAGCATGACTTGGTCATATCTTGTTGCCAAGGTATCTGGGTAATCAAGAAATGCTGTACATGCCATGATATTACATAGACAATTGTTGAGAACTACCTGCCCAATTTTATTTAAGTTCCTACTGGTAAGACTTATGAGCAGGTTTCACTCCAGGACCTGTTTCCCAGTCAGAATTAATTGAAAAAAGATAGCCGAGTCATCAGACCAGACGGGCAAATAGAGTCGATCTGCAGGTCCATGGCGCAACCCAGACCAGGACATTACCCGTAACATGTGTAAATTCATTATTATGAACGATCACATCAATATTTTTTAGGTTTTGCTCTAGAGAGATCGCCTGTTTGTCTGCAGCATTTCCCCTACACCTATTAAAATCTCCCATTAACCAGGTGGAGGAGTTTGGTGTGTTAAAGCCTGTTAGTATCCCCATAATCTCCTCTTTAAAATTAGGCATTTTGTTTGGGGGCTGATTAATCACAGTAAAGTGAGTACAGGGGACTGGAGAGGAGTTGATTTTTAGGTGTAGCAATGCACATGCACACATGCAGACGCACTGCATAATTACATGTAAATGTGCGTGAATGCATTCATTAAAAACACGTAGCTTTTAGGTCTTGTGCTCTAGAGCAAATCTTCTCTTTAGGTAGGGAGGGACAGGAGCAGGCACTGGGTGCACATACATTGAGGGAGTGCCAGCACAGTGTGAATAGATTACAAAACGTGGGGTTGCTGTTGCAACTGATCTGTGGGGTTGCTGCTTAGCAACCTGGTGGCAAGTGCAGATGCATGCTGCTTTTTGTATTTGAAAAAGAATCACGTTGTGAGAAGCAATGCTAGCCCTGCAGGATTTGGAGGGTGAACCAGGCACTGGGGAGGGGGGAGGGGTTGAGAGGAGGGAGAGCTCTTCTGTACACCACTAGCTCTGGCACTGTAGTCAACCTATCTATAGCATGTCTCCCTATCTCAAGTGTTAAACTCGCACATTACAAATTACACTTGACTTCCAGAAACCACCTCCTACTTTCTCTACAACAGAAATCTCTCTCACACGAGCATCACAGCTCAACATAGATGCCTTCCTGTTTGGCTCTACTCACAAGTGTAGTGACAATGCTATAAGTGTCTCTTGCAACCCACTTTAAATTCAAAATTGCCTCTGGCAGATCGGAGTACCCAGAGAGGCTGCAGAACAAGTTTTAGATACAAACAGGAGATGAAAAGTGATTTTCTATGCACTTTGCCCAGCTGGAAGTACCACCACCGTTATATAGTTGCAGCATGTACAGACTAGATTCCATTACATTTGCCTGGCCCTAATACATGTCATTCATGTGGTCTCACGGCAATCTGGCCGCTCCATATCAAAGTATCACCAAGCTAAAATGCAGCCATATTCAATTCTCCTCGTATTTATTAATTGGTACATTCTAATCATAGGACCAGTGAGGCAATTTAGCCCCTTCTTCTCCTCACCACTCACCCATTCCGACACACTCCTTACAGTTTTTGTTTCACCCTTCCCTCCCACTCACCTGGGCGTAATAATCGTAATATTGCAATGCCACTGTATGAAAACATTTCACCAGAGGGAGACATGCCGACACAGGAACACTCACATTGCTTTGCCCACAATGCCAGACATATTGACATGGTACATTATGGAAACAGTTACACTCTGGCTATTGCCACACAGGCCAGTAGCCTCACATAAGAAGACGAACATTGGCTCTTCCCACAAGGCTGGTAATGTTGCCATGCCACTGTATGAATACATGTCCATGCTGGTGGTACTGCTATAGCCATTATCCCATGTAAGAACACTCAACTTGGATTTGCACGTAATGCCAGCGAAATGGCCTTCACTGCTTGAAACCATATTTTTACTGAATCAGCCACTATAGGCCAGTATCCCATGTAAGAATACTCACAATGGCTTTGCCAATAGTGCCAGTAATATTAAAAACATGGCCATGATGGATTTGCCACTATAGGCCATTATCCCACATAAGAACGCTCACTTTGGCTTTGCCCATAATGCATTACCACTCTAAAAAGAATTCCATGGTGTCTTGCCACTGTAGGCCATTAGCCCATATAAGAATGCTAATGTTGACTCCACATATACCTTTGATTAGGCCACCCCTTTTGATGTCCGAGTTTTGCAACCATGTACTCATACAGACTGCGTTAATGTGACTGATATCTACTGTAAATAATGAATTACACAAGTCAATGCAGTTTAAGGATTTGTTCAATAATAGCACCAAGTACCATTGAATGTTTGCTATATATATATCACCACATTTACTCTGTTTTTAAGATTATTAACAGAATACGACCAATATTAAATACTGGTAAAGTTGATAAATAACCTGTGTGTTCCATTACTTAGTATGATTGAAATTAATTGGTATGGTACACGTGAATCGCCCTTAGTGTACCCCTCATGACAAAGACATAAGCCTGTTTCACCAAATTAATTGTAAAATAGTGAAATACCAAGGGAAGGACACCCCCCCTGGTACCTATATGACTTCACATATAATGGCAGTCGTATTGCAATGCCATATAAAAACACGTTGATGCTGGCTGTGTAATTCACACAAACTATTACGGGAAAATCTGATCAGTGGAAGGCCGTGAATTAATCTTAAACACTGGCATTTTTCTGAGCATCATTCAAAACAATTGATCTTTTTCTTTATATCATCTGCACCATTGCAGAAGGGGAGGGGTCATATCTATGCAAATAGTTTTGGTCTTGCCACAAAGGAGAGTAGCAGTGGGAGCTAAATAATTCTTGGTCATGGCCAAAGAGAGCTCTGGTCCTCTCTATGTTGCTCTACTGCAACAGCCTCTTCCTCAATCTACCTAACTCCTCCCTTCGTCCCCTTCAGTCAATCCAGAATAGGACTGTAAGACTTCTCCTTGGCCTCAAGCCCAGGGACTGCATCTTTCCAACCCCAACATCTCTTAACTGGCTCCTGGCTGCTGCAAGGATCAAGTTCAAGACTCTCTGCATCATCCACAAGGCTTTTTGGGGCCTGCAACCCCACTAAATCCCACTCTCTCCCTAAATACCTCCCTGATAGAGTCATTCGGTCTTCTTTCTCCAAATCTCTGAAGATCAGATGCTTTTCCAAGAGGAGAGCGGGGGTAGATCTCTCTCCTCCGCAGTCGCCTCCCTCTGGAATGGCCTCCCTGCCCCTCTCAAACTTGAGCCGGATCTCCGTAAATTATGGAAGCTTCTCAAGACCCTCCTTTTCTCTTCCTCCTTCCCTTTCCTCCTCCTCTGCTAATGCCCCCCTCTGGCTCTTATGACTGGCTGGCTCCTTCAGATTCTTACAGGGCACCAGGCCCTACTCGACCAGTCTACCCCTGCACTTGGTCTCCCCTGAACTCCACCCCCTAACCTGCACTTTCCCTTCTGGGCTCCCTCTCCCTGCACTTGCCTGGCTGGGGCTGCACCCCTTGAGCCCGTCCTGCCCTGTACCTCGCTCTTAGACCTTCTTCCCCTGGCACTTGTCCACCAGAACCCCCCTTGGCACTTGCATAACCCATGGGCCCTTCCTGCCCTGACCTGCATTTCCTCCTCTCCCCTCTTCCCTGCACTTCTTGTTACTGCACTTTCATGATCCGAATGACACAAGGCCTAGTAGGACTGCTTTTTGTTTTCTTCATCCCTGTTCCCCCTTCTCTTTTGTCTTGGTGCGCCTTGAAACACCTTTTGATTTATAGGTGAATTATAAATATCCAATAAATAAATAAATACAATCAAATGAGTAGATCAGAGCCAAGGCTTGGTTCTAAGAGCCATACATGAGCCAAGCCAGCAAAGATGCATATTTTGTGGTCTGCCTCCATCCCCTCATCCTGGCTCCTATAACAGGAAACATATACCTGACTTTTTGTCTGGTATTTGGGATTTTATTGTATTTTTAAAGCTGTACGCCATTGCGCTGAACACATTTATAAAATGGTACAACATATCGATGTCACATCAACACATCTTCATCAGGCAGAGAGCAGATGTTGCTTGAGACAAATCTTGAAAAAGAGGAAAGAAGAAAGAGAACAGATAGATAAAGGGAGAGCATTCCAAGATTTAGGGACTAAGAGAGAAAGGGAATGAAAGTGAGATGAAGCATGTGAGGGGCAAGAGATAAATAGGAGAAATTGGGATCGACACCTGAGAGAACAAGTGGTGAAATGAAAGGAAATAAGAGATGAGAGATAAGGTGGGGTGAGGCCATAGAGGCATCTGAAAACAATACAAAGACAATTATATAATAAGCAAGTGTTGAAAGAAAGCCAATGATGTTGCCCCTGAACTATCCTCCCGAGATCAAAGTAAGCAATGCTACAGGTAAATCAAATGCGTAGGAAGTACAAAACGGAGGAAAAGAAAACAAGGACGGAGAAATAGACTTTGAAGAGTCTATGGGCACATTTGTGCACGCTGAATAGTGGCTTTGCGCGCCATTCAGCACACAAAACCCCATTTGTTGATTCATTGAATCGACTTTGCGGGCCTTTCCGGGTCCTTGCGGGGACTTTGCACTGCTCCGGCATGCCTCTGCATGCAGTCAAGCACATTACGTGAGACTCCACGCAGAGTGTGGGTCAGGCCTGGGCACATTTTTTAATAGGGGGCGGAACATGCTTATTCCGCATTCTCCACAGCCTAAAGGTAAATTCAGATTGGTAATTTAGGGGTGGGTGCAAGCAGTTGGGGTGCCAATCGCAGTTAGGGGTGCATGTATGCAGAGAAGCAGGGGGCAGCCATGGTTTACGGGGTTTAGCATGCAGATTTACTGGGGACTGACTTTTATGAAAAATGGTATGCATATTTATGGGGTGCAGTAAATAGTTACAGGGATCCCACGCAGTGTCGTTGGGGTGCTGCCTTGGTTGGGGGGTGTCTTGGTATGCAAGCTCAGACCAACGCCCTACCAAGACGGTTTAGATTGTAAAAAATATATTAAAATATGGAAATGAGCACAGGATGGTGCAGGGTGAGAGATGTGCATTATGGGTTGAGGACGATTGTCAGAAATCACATAAATTGAGTTAATTAGTAGTGTTGTAATCGTACTATGAAGGATATAGTACATACATACATGATAGTCAGAACACAAACTAACACAGTGTTACAAGTAGACGTGAACCCTTGCAGGTAATGTTTTCACAGAAACGCAGAACAACCAGGTTTTGTCCCTCGCTTCACTATCCCATCCCGATTCCCAGGTGCAGTAAAGAACACGGACATGTCCCCACATCAGTTAGGCCTTTGAACCAATTAGACAGCAATTTGTGCAGCTGATGAAGCAAAGGGTCGCAGGCCAGCACCAAGGCTGTACTCCTGGGAGAAAAGGCAGAGGTCTTAGAATGTCAAAACACGGACCAAGATTTAAGGCACTAGCACCCCCCAGAATGATGGTCACTCTATTTGCAGAGAAATGGGCCTTGAATCCTTCATGAACTGGATTGATTAGTGGGACACTAGGTACACTCTAGGGAGGGGGAACTGACAAAGGGAAAGGCGGGGAATGACATGATCTATAATTTGGACCAAGGAGAGCTAAGAGACCTAAGAGAGCTAAGAATGATGTCCATGTAGTGGGGAAGGCATGATGGGGGCGCCAACGTGTCTGGGATGAGAAAAGAGCTGCTTTGTTTGCAAGGACCAGACTGACCTCAAAGCTGCTCCCTGAGTTCACGTTGATAACCAGGTGCATGTCACGTGGTTAGGATCGAAGATAGGGTGGTGCCAGTTTAAGTTAACCAGTCGCTTTACAGTATTCCAAGATGGATAAGGACGTAACCAACGTGTGGTGAAAATGAGAGAGAAGATGGCAGAACATGGCTATATGTAACCATTAGTATGCATATAGGCGGCAGCCAATGAGGCTGGAGGATTAACACTGTATATCGAGTGTGTCATGAGTGATGTTTTTTGTGTTTATAATATTGAAAAGAGGACGAGTGAGATCTCTACGGCAGTGGGTTTGTAATACCATGTCAACTATTTCTTTTGTATACAAAATAAAGTTCTTGTCTTTCTTAAAAAAGGGTGCACCTAGCTTTTTTTCCTGGTCTGATCGCCGGGAGTTCCCCCACAGGGGTTTGCACGCAGTATTGCCGGGGTGCATTACTTTGCGGACGAGGAGGGTGCAAAGGTTGGTATACATTGCTGGATTTGCTTGGCTTTGGGGAGTGTCGTGGGCGTTCCGGCTGCTACTTGCACAAAGGGTTACTTTGTGATCTAAATTCCATTAAAACGCAGAGCGCGCCCTGAATCTTTTGCATGCAGGGACACACAAAGTCATTTTCTGCATGAGGCACTTTGCCGGATTCATGCGTGTTTTTCATGAATCGGGCCCTATATGTGATCTAACATCAGGAATATCGCTAAAGGGAATAGATAAAAAGTTTAAGGACAGTGATTTGGAGGAAATGGTTGTAGCTATAGGTGCAGATAAGTGTAAGACTGATGAGGAAGAATTTCACAGGGTGCAACCTAGATTTAAAAAGACTAACAGGGTTGAGAGAACATGGAGCCTCATTATAAGTTTGCCGGTCTTCAAACGAGGGTGCCGGTAAGTCCCCGGCACCCTTGTTTCCGGACTGGCAAACTACAAGTCTGCCTGCCGGGGCTGCTTTTATTCGACAGGTCTGACCCTACCGGGCGCAGCGGTCACAGTAGGCAAACTTTTCACAGGCGCACCGGCACCATGAGCAACAGTGCCGCTGCTCCGGGGATTAACAAATATACCAGTGACTGACTTCCCGGCTGCTGGACTCGGAATGAGCCGGTGGCACCGGGAGGTCAGGCACCGGTAAATTATTCCGAGTCAGGGGGCAACACGCCGGTAGCACTGGCAGGGTTACCGCCAGACTCGGGATGAGGACCAAGGACTTTTTCAGAATCCGTTGTGAGTGCACATGCATAAGAACATGAACTACCACAGATTCTGAAGGAGAGTCGTTGTGAAGTGCATACAACTTTAGGACTTTCAGTAAGTTCATTAAGTCCAAATCAATTTGAGGTTTTAGAAAAGTTAGAAGAGGACAAATCTATCAGATATCTAATATTGAAGCTGATTTGCAGATGTATCTGGCTTTGCCCACGTAATGTGACTATCGAGGATTTTCATTTCTTTCACAGCAGTAGTTTCTTTGAATGTCAGAAGCCTATCCAGTAGGTCTAGATGTGTCAAAGTTGTAAAATGCCATGATACTAGACCAGAACATATTTATTGTCTCTAGGAAACAGGACTTTCTTTGAGGAAAATGACACTGACTGGAGTAAAGAGTGGATGCATGTTTTTGTATTGTGGCTAGGGCCTTATAGTAATAGTAGTAGTGGAGTAGCATCTTTATTACAAAATTCAGGGATTAAATTATCTTCTAGAGTTGGTGTCAAAGATGGGTGATTTGTGGGTTAGAACATTTCAGTTGATGGCAATGAGTGTTTTTGCTGATGAATATTTAGGTATAGAGGGGAGAGTTGTTTTTAAAGTAAAGACAACGTTTTCTAAACATGATAACTTTGATTGTAACAGAAGATTTGAATGTACCTTTACAGAAGTACATAGGGCTAGTGAGGTAAATTTGGATCGGGATTACAGGTTATGGTGCAACATAATTTCACACTTTAAGAAAATAGATTGTTTTGAAAAAGTTAATCCAAATTGACAAATGTACATGGCATTTAGCAATAGATTTTAGAAGATCTCATATTGACTATATTTTGGTGAATAGGAAAATGTGTGAGACATGTAAGCGTGAGCCGGTGTTTATTACAGACCACTGTTTTGTGAAAGCATGGTTTAAATTACAGTTGAATAGAGAATATGCGAAAGGAGAGTGCACATGGAACCGTTTGTGTGCTTTGGAGGATGTGAAGATGTGAAGAGAATACTATTAACATTGCAAGGAATTTCTAAATATAATTGGAGTGTAGCAATGAAAGGATACACATTTATTTATGGGTGTTGGGAACAGGAAAGTGACAAGAGAACAAAAGCATTGTGAACATGGTAGAAAAAGCTGTATAGGTTATATGTGTTGAGAGATTTGTGTTTTGAGGTGGAAGAGAACGTATTTCAGATGAAACGGAGTGCGTGTTTTGGAAGAGATATAAAGCAGTGCAGTTTAGAAGTGGAATGGAAAATGTAGAGACAGATGAAAAGTTCACAATGTTCTTTTTCACATAAGTGCATTTCTTCGAGCAGGTCTCAAGAATGAGAACTAACACAGAAAATATTCCGGCAGATTCGGTCCAATTATAAGAGAATATACAATTCTTAAAATGTGAATCTCAGACACTAAAATGAGAATGACTGTAATTAATACCCGAATGAAGCAGAACCAGTTGCTGCACAGGTGAACTCCTTCCACGGGGGCTATTGCATCTTTAGAAAAATAACATCAGTATAATCCTCAATTCTTGGACATGCCTTAAAGAACAGATACTGATGACTTCAGAAACCACATGGGCACGGTGATCACTACTCAGTAGAAGATTATATTTACTTTCTGCCTTTATTTGAATTTGACAAAATGTAGAGAAGTCCCTCGAGGAACAAGCACGGCCAATCAAATTATGTCATCTTCTTTTCAAGGTCACCCACCAGTGCTCTTCTAGAGATTAAAAAGTCTGTACGAGACATTCCCAATATAATGGTGGGTGAATCAATAACCTACACATAGAGGGACTTTTCTGGAGAAACAGTACCCATACAAAAAATGACTTTGACATAAGAGATCACATATGAAGTAGTACATCACAGATGATGAAGGTAAACTAAAGACTTTTATTAAGATCAGCGTTAGAGGGCTGCAGCCTTCCCCTTCACAACACAGTTTCCAACTGACAAGCCTTCCAAACATAACATTCTATAGAACATCCCAGAGATCATGGCATTCTCTGTGATGTCAGCAAGATTACACATTGAATATCTAACTATGGACATTGTTGGCCAGATAACTATGTACACTATATAACAAACTTTCTTCCCTTCAATGACCTGAAGAAAAATATGAATGTGGACTTTGCTCAGAACTTGAACCATGCATATTGTTGTACTGATAACTATGTACACTACATAACACATTTATTTCCCTTCAAAGTACTGAAACAAATAATGAATTGTGAACTGTGCTTGGAACATAAGAGATAAAAGGCATCTAGGTAGTTGAAATATGTAGGAGCAGAAAGTTTAATTTGACCAATAAAAGAATTATGATTTCTTTGCAATGTGCTCCTTCTAATTGCAAAGCATTGCCATGGTCCTTCCATACAGTCTTGACACACGAAAACTTCGAATCTACCTTCCTGCTCCATTTTGGGAGTCTGGCTTTAACTTCATCTCCCCTCTTTAGTTTCACCATACCACACCCCTGCCACATGTCAAACCTTCTTTTGGACTTCTCGCCACATGATCTCATCCTTTCATGAATCACTCTAAGATCCACATCCACTATCTTGGAGCGACCCATCCATCCATCCAGGAACTAGCAACGTGTTGGATTTTCGACCCCTCATCAGCTCAAATGCAAAAACACCACTCACCACTGACCGGAAGGGGTGTACTCCTGTATTGAAACACTCTCCAAAGCAACTCCTTCTGCCAGTCATCACAACATTGTATTTACAAACGAATTTCATCCATAACAGTTCTATTTAAACTTTCCAAACAAACATTGCTTTGCGGGTTCTCTTGTGCGTAATGCCATTCTCTTCAACCCATTTCTGAAATTCTATCGACATGAATTGTGGACCATTGTCACTCAGCAAATAAAAAGTTGGCCAACCTTCTCTCCAGAAAATGCCTTCTAGAAATGCCATTACATTTGTTGAGGTAAAATGACTCTGATCACTCCTACTTCAGGCCACTTAGTGAGCAAGTCAATGACAACTACAACATATGAGTCCCTACTACCACGAAAGGTGAGGAGTCACAGTAAATCAATGGCAACAGTGTCCCACAGAACCATGGGTGCTTAGGGAACCACCATTGCAGGAGTTCTTGTAGCCAAAATCTTATCACTACTATTGCACTCCTCACATTCCCTAATCCTTGTCTCAACAAATCGGTCCATCCCGGGCCACCAAAAGTCCATTCTTATGAGCGCCTTGGTTCTACAGATTCCCATGTGGGCGCTATGTCCTAAGTCTACAACATTTTCTTGCATCCCCACCGGGACTAATAACCTCTGCCCGCTAGACACCAAGCTATTCAACACACTCCTTCACCTTTTTGAATTCCTTCATTGGAAGACTCAACACTTGATCATCATTCGATCTCCATCTCCCTTCCAACATCATATTGACCTCTTGACACACCTCATCATCCTGACAAGCTTCACGCCAGTACACTCCCCGTAATGACTCCTCCACAACAAAACTATCCTTGATCCCTTCATCTGACATGAAATCAAAGTCATGACTTTCAACCAGAGGCCTCCTCAACAATGCTTCTGTCACAACATTCACAACATTGTCCTTCCCATGCACATGCTCCACTACACATTCAAGCACTTGCAATCTTGTTATCCATCTGTAAATCCTTCTTGATACACCATCAAGCCCTTCTTTATTACAAATGTCAACCAAAGACTTGTGGTCAGTCCTGATGGTAAATTCGCTACCATACAGATATACCCTGAACTTGGTTAATGCCCACACAACAGCTAGTGCCTCCTGTTTAATCACACAGTAGCACTTTTCCACATCTTTATTTGCCCTAGAGGCATATGCTATGGTATGCAAACCATTACCATCCTCTTTCATTAGTAAAAATACAAAAAAAGTAGCAGGCGCCATCTCTAGAAAGAACATGGCATTATAACCTGTTCAGTGGTTTTTACCCACTTTGAGTCCGCAGCCGTCGCTTTTTGCTCACTGTACTTTTCACAAAAGAGGAATATCCATTTGCATATCAGTCTTTGTCCCGCCCACAAGGGCATTCCAGCAGCTAAATGCCTGGCAAACCTCCTTTGAACAAGAGTGCCATCAGCAACCCAGACACGTGTTTCTGCCTAGTTGGGCCTCATCAGAGTGGTGGGGCTGTGTCCATGGCTGTGTCCATGTTTGGGTTCCCCAAGGTAACCTAGGGCGAACAACCCCAAGTTCCTTGCAAATATACAAAACCTCACCCTAAGTTACCTGGGGGAACCAAGACGTGGACCCCTTGCTCACTGTTCTCAGATAGGCACACCTCCACCTCACTGAAGAGGCCCAACAAGGCTGAAACACGTGTGTGGGGTTGCTGTAGGTACTCTTGTTCAAAGGAGGTTTGCCTGGCATTTTGGTGCTGGACTGACCTTGTGGGCCAAGAGGCCACACATGGATTGTGTGTGCTATTTTGCTACAAGAACAATATTGAACATGATGCAGGTAGATAGCTTATGGTCGACAAGTTCTTTTTGTTATGTGCTTTTTCTTTTATACATGTGCAGTCAATGTGTGCACAGCGAGTACACATTCTATTAACTAATTACAGTAGGCCCAGGACAGGTGAAATATGCCACCCTGTGGAATTCACCACAACAATGTGCAATGTTTGGCATCTCAAGAGCAAAAGAACACAATAATTCAATTTAGCAATGCAAGGTCAATTGACACCACTCAGTGGTGGATGTGTACATTGATTTGTAAGTCCCACGAGTTTGTGATTACTGAGATGTGAAAAAACGCAGTTAAATCGAGTGACCAGAGTTTTATTGTATAAATGACTCTCAAAATGTCCAGCCCTAATTAGAGGTGATACCTAAATCAACGAGAAGGCAATCTTGTCAAGTTGTTCCTCCATCTGTCTTGAAATTACGTGTGCGCCTGGAAGTGGACGCAGGGAATTATGGGCGCTGGAACAAAAGGAGCCTGAGAGACTTCAGTGAGAAAGATTGGGAGAGAGAGGCGGCCCCTTTGAAGTCACAGTCTCTCGTGGTTCCCATGGCTGTGCTGCAGATTACAAATATAAAAATAACAGAAATTGTTTTTAATCTTTTAAATAGCAATTTCCTTCTCTCTGCTTCTATAACAACTTGGTCGCTGGGAACAGCTGAAGCAACATTGTTTGACCTACCAGGCTGCTGTGTCAGGAAGGAGGGGGTGAGGACTGCGATAGTGGAAGAAAGGAGTGGCTTTTGGGCATGGTGGTAGTTGTGAGAACCCCGGGTCTAAAGTAAGCTGCTGGCATGCCTCTGCTTTCCTTCCCAAAAGCTTAAGTAAACTTTAACTAAAATCGTTTGCTCCATGTGTGGTCAAACTACTGGTGCAGTATTAAATAAACTTTGCACCAGCGCAAATTCAATTAGCACTAGTGAAAAGGTTGCCAGAATACAAAAAAACATATTTTTCTAAAAACAAATATAGATACAAAATAAAACCGTAGACCATAGAAAACCTCATGAAACTGATTCACAGAGCGTTTTTTCAAATGTGGAAAATCCATTGGAAAACTGCTTATCGAATCAGGCCGCTTGTGTCTAAGGACATTATTGAGAACATTGCAGAAGAAGATGGACACCAGTTTAAAGGCAATGCCAATCTCACACCGTAAGCGCAATTCATGGTTTGAATGTAGCATAAAAAGGTCAGACTGTTTTTTTTTAAGTGTGACAGCTGCAGTATGACCACGACTGCCATGCTTGCATTTCCAAAGAGGAATGGAAATGCTTCATTTTCTCCTCTTCATTTCACCGAGATGGGCCGTTGGATGGCCCATCTCCTTGAAATGAGCTCCCAGCAACCACAAGGTTGCTGGAAGCCTGCCCTGACACTAATGTATGCAAAGGGACTGGACAGCACATCTTTGCACTTTTGTCCAGACCTTTGTGAAATGCACAGGTCACCATTGAGAATAAGTTTAGCTGAGCATTTCTGAAAGCAGAACAAATGAAACAAGCTCATTCTCTGTGCTCCTTTCATTTCCTCTACCTTTTGAGAATCTGACCCACGTGTCAAACAATGTGCTAATTGAGGATTGCACTCTATGACCACAAACACTAATAATAGACAGGAAAAATTCACAGAACACAACAAATCATATATCTAAATGTGCTGGTTCTGTAATGTTCACTTAAACAAAATGTGAATAAATGTTACGTCATACAATCTATCAAATAATGTAATAATATAAATGTTTTACCCATAAAGCAGTAATCTATATAAGGGGACTGATTTTTTTAAGACAATCGCCAAATTTCAAAATCAGGGGGGATTAAAGAGTCATACAAAATCAGTTCCCTTCTCAGAACGTATCCAGAATAAAGAAACATTTGGATCACAAGTGCACACGATGATGTCAGAGCGGGATTACATAGTCAACAGTACTCACACATAGTCCCTGATTCACAGAACATTTTCCAATGGGCTTTTGCCATTATAAAACGCTTCTGTGAATTAGGCCCATAGTAGTGCTCTTAGGCACTTTATTGCAGGTACAAGGTACAGTAGGTTGGGTTCACCTGGCCCCCAGGAGCTGACAGTGATGTCATTTGGGAGTCACAACTAGGACCCCTGGGGGCCACAGTTGCAACCCCTGAGACTCCCTTGCGACCCCAACTTAAAAAAAAACATGTTTTTATTGTAATTTGTCATTTATTTTTCCCCCAAAAAATGTGTGCATCTGGTGTAACCGCCACACCAGGTCTGGTAGGCCCTTGGCCCATTCCTCACCCACCAGGGTGAAGGCTGGGATGGGGAGACACTCACTATGGGTTGGAGCTGACCATGACATGTGGCACATGTCACATGCCACGTTCGGCTCCAACCCCTTCACCCTCGGCTTCCTTATAGCTCACATACTGGAACCAGGAAACTCTCACAGCTTCCTAGTTCCTATTTGTGAGCAGCACGGAGGAGCTGAGGGGGCCTGAAAGGACGGACCGAAGCTGCAAGAAAAAGGTAAGAAGGCTTTTTTTGTAATATTATGTGTGTTTTGCATGTATGAAGTGCATGTCAGATGTATGTATGTGAATGGTGGGTGAATGGGTATGAATGTGATGGTTTGTTTTTTAATGTTCTGGGTGGGGGTGTGTGTGCCTGTGTGCAGAGAATGTAATAAGCGGATGTAAGAGAAGGGTGATTGAGAAGTGATGTGATATGTGTTATTGAATGATCTGGGTGGGTGGAAGTGTCCCTGTGTAGACAATGTAATGAGTGGATGTAAGAAAAGGTGTGAGTGACTGGTGGGTGGATGAATGAGAAGTGATGTGATGTGTGTTTTTGAGTGTTCTGCGTGTGTGTAGCAGTGTTTAGATGTTTTTCCACTTAATGTTCGAAGCATTTGCTCTGAATCACGTTGGAGCATTATATGTCTGCGACAAGCTATCCAATTTTTGTAGTCTCGGCATACTTTTGTAGGCAATAACTTTAGGTCCTTTTGATTCGACTTGGCCACCATTCGTTTGATGTGTCTAATTTCTCTACGTTTTTCTACCAAGACTTTATCATAAGTATGATGCCTTCGTTTTTTTATGGTACCACCCTCTAAATGTTTGACCGTAAAATAATCCAGCAGCGGTCTGTACTCCACAAAGTTGTTCTCTGAAACTCCTATTGTGTTGGTAACAATGTCAATGAATCTGGAATTTGAGATCGCCTGGGGATTCCAGTAGCAATTTACAATTAACGTTAGCCTTCTCTTCCCCAGTCTTCTTCGATGGAGCGTTTGTCCAGTTTACCAGTAGAGAAAAGCAAAAAGGTTTTTCAAGGAGAGTTTTTGAACTGAGCGCTGTGAATAGGCCCGAAATTGGACAACCTTTCTTTCCTCTTGTTGCTGGAACCACCACAAGATCATAACCATCAAGATACAGTTTCCTCCACAACCATGTCTCCTGGAGACATATTGGGCCTCATTAGGACCCTGGCGGAGAGGGTATTACGCCAGCGTAGTGCATGGCGTACCTCTCCGCCATACTACGAGTTCCCGTAGCGCCATGGAGGTTTTCTCCGCCTGGTTTTACCAGCCGGAGAAAACCATGGCGCTACGGGACCTCGTTGTTAATTACGCCACCGTATTTTACGGTGGCGTAATTAACTCCTTCCCCACTCCCATTATACCCTATGGGGCAAAAATGGGAATGGGGAAGGGCAGAATGGGGATTGGGGATTTACCGCTCCGCCGAGGTCGGAATGGGGCGGTAAATCCGCCAACCCCCATGGCGCTATCGGCGGCTTTCCGCCATGCTTCGCGGTGCATTTAGCACCGCGAAATCCGCCTGGGTCGTAATGAGGCCCATTATGTCATAATCTCCTAGGTCTACTTCGCTTCTAGTTGTTAGGTGCCTAAATCCTCTGGTGTTCCAAGAAGACATATTTATGACTGATCTCTTCTTTGATGGTTGTGTTGACTGCGGCTCCAATCTATTTTCCTGATGTAGTGTCCTGGGTGGCTATGCTTGTTGTTTTCTAGCTAGGATCTCTGGGATGCATGCCCATTTTTCCTCGTTCTCCATCTCGGTTTCCAGGACTGGTCCTTTAACTTCCGCCGCTTTGCGGTAGCCACTATCAAGACGCTTTGTGGTAGACACGATCAAGAAGCATGGACACATGATGCTGTGTGTGATGAAACTGGACAGGAAGGATTGTATGGAGGAGAAGAAAGAACATGCTTTTATTTTAATGGACAGTCATGAGAGTATAAGGGGCACCAGGTCTGAGCAATGATGGGAAGGAGCATATCCAGATTCATGGAATGGAGGCAGCAAGAGAAAGTCAGATGCAAGGCAAGAACTTACAAACAGGCAAGAGATGTTTCAGGTACTGCAGTAGGTTCCACATAGCAAGTGCTTGGAATGGCCCTGCCCAGAATGTGTACTGTCACAAATGTGGCTTGAAAGTACATTTTTCATGCTGTTGTTCTAATGCTAGAAGGATGGTGGAGGGAGGTTTGGGTTGGAATTGTGACGAGTGAAAGGATGATAGTCCTTAGAGTGACAGTGATTGCGGGGTAGCCTTCTCTGTTACTGAAGTGGTAGCAAAGTGGAGAAAGACTGGGGAACGATTTGCAGAATGAGCGATTGATGGAGAGTGTGTGCCAATGTTGAATGACAACGGATCTGACTATGGAATTATTGACTAGGAGACATGGGATTTTGTGTTTGGGTCCCGCAGGCGGAGGCAACATAATCGTGACATTCACGTTAATACATACTGTTTAGTAAACATTGAGATAATTAGAAGTTTTAAAAGTAACCTGTGATTCAAAGCAAAGGAGACACAGGCTATGGTCTAAGTCTCCAGGAAGGGCAGATGTCTGCTTTCTCAGATGGTATGATCAGAGTGACATGGACATTATAAATGACATTATAAAAACAGGTCAAGTGGTGGTGCTGGATGATAACATAGAGTCAAAGGTAAAGGATACGTAGAAGTGGACTTCTCCCTGACCCTAGGCTGTCTCAGGGGTCTCAAACATAAAATCAGACTAAAAGAATGTGCCACATGGGTAGAGAAGCATGTGTGAACTGCCTGGAAAATGTGTGTGATGAGATCTCCAACGAGCTGAGAAAGTTGCAAGCCCAAAGGGTCACCAGTGGAGGCCTCATATGGGCTTCCATACCCCCAGGTCAGATCAGATTGTGTTCTGACCGACGGGCTCTCAACTGTAACATAGTGGTGGACAGCTTTCCATTTTGCAATGGTGAGCATGGCTGGGTAGGTAAAGGTGTCCAGCACGCTAGACCGTGTCTCAGCGTACCACCAAGGCAGGCTACACCCATTCTCGCATAAGCACACCACCTTTGTTACACCCGACAGGACATTCCAGTTCGGAAGTATGACCTTCATGCTGGTGTCAGCTGCCGAGGTCTTCAAATGTATTATGTATATGATGATTGGAAGGACCAAAGGGGTTTTCTGTTTGCAGAATGATGTCCTGATGTGCAGCAAGGTAATAGGTAAAAATGTTGCAAGGCTGGACCATGTCATCAGAGCAATAGAAGACACAATTTTGACCCTGCATTGGGTGAAATGCGAATTCAGGCTAGATTACAATAGATTACCTGGAACATCACCCAAGCATTGATGGAGTAGAACCCAATCCAGTTCTAATCATGGACATTTAGAGGCTCCACAACCAAAACACTGCTAGGAAGTAATGTCCAGAAGCTGATGAAGACCCTCCAATTCTCTTCTTCCTTCTCTCTCCCTCTCCCCTGCTAATCTACCTGTCTGCTCGCCCTGACTGGTGGTGTGGTTGCCCTCAGAGTCACACAAGGACCACACCCCTTCCCCCTTGACCACTCACTCTGCACTGCCTTCTGGCCTACCTAGCACTACCCGGATGGGACTGCACCTGTGTAGTCCTCTGCTGTCCCCGCACTTACTCAGAGCCCTGCTGCTCTGACTGCTCTTCTCCTCGTACCCCTTCCCTGCACTTCTCCCCACACCCTCTCCCCTGCACTTCTCGTTGCACTTGCTCGATCTGAATGTCACAAGGCCTAGTAAGATCATTTGTTGTGTCATTCCTCTGTCTCCCCCCCCTTGTCTTGTCGTGCCTAGAAACACTTGTGTAAACGCGGGTTATAAATACCAAATATTTTATCATATATATCATATGATGTCCTTCCTGGGGTTGGTTGAATACTATACTAATTTATCCACCACTTTTCTGACCACACTGGTGCAATTTGTGGTCTATGCAAAAAGTGGGCGTTTAGTGGACTGATGAATGTGGAAAAGAATCAGGAGGATAGCTCAGGGGCAACAGACTCGCCTTGGGGTCCGCGCTTAGAAACCTCTGGGTATTAAGCACGTTATAAATAACCAATCATATCATATCAAAGAGGCCTTCATTAAGGCCCCTGCTCTAGGTCAGTTTGGCTCAGAGTGCACCAATGTAGTGATGACGGATGCAAGTGAATCCAGGTCAGGGGCTGCCGTCCTTCAGAATCAAAACATATGTGACAGGATCATTGCATATGCCTAACACAACCAATAGGGAGTTAAGAGCAAGTACTCTGTAATTGAGAACGAGTCATTGATCTGTGTATGGGCAGTAAACAAGCTCTGCACCTTTTTGTGGTGAATATGATTCATTCTAAGGGCACTCACAAGCCCCTGGTAGAGATATTCACTGATAAAGGATTGAAAGGAAGCTCATGTAGGATAATGAGGTGGACAACTTCCATGCAAGGGCATGATTGTTTGGTTAAACATGAAGCTGGGAAGGAGAACATCATTACAGGCGACTTATCCTGTAACACCGTTGAGAGGATGAAGGAGGAGAACGAGGATACATTTTTGGAGCAAGAAGGAGAGAATGAACAGGTCTTTCATTGGTGTGGCTGCGGAGGATGAATGGCAGAAAGGTGTGGGGCAGGACTCGGTGTGCAGGGAAGTTACGGAGCTAGTGGAAGTAGGGTGGTCTGGTCAGGATGGGAATTCTTGACCAGTTGAAGGGCATTTAAGACCCTACTGTTGTATCAGAGATGAGGTATGTGTGCAAGGTGATACTTTGTTCAAAGGGAGCAAAGTTGATTACCTTTTTTGCCTGAAACAAATGGTTGCAAGCTTTCTCAGGATTTCCATATGTCCACACATGTTCCCATTTGTTGAAACTGATTATGCTCATCATACAAATTCTGGTTTAGTGGTAAATTGTTGAACTTGAATAGTTTTCAGATATATGCAGTCTCTCAGAATGTTTCATCAACGGTCCAGTTTGCCCCATAGACCTGTCTCAATTCCATGGTCACATCACAACTTCTCATGACTTCCTTGTCTCTGTAATCTGGGAATGCCACAAACCAAAGGGTTTTATGTATGCCACATCGGGGCACTATCTAAAAAAAGTGTATCTTAATGCTTAATGATATGCACCATAGTGCAAAGATGCACTTCGCCACTGCACATATTTATGCAATTTTCAAAGAAATCATGAAGAATGTGACTAATATAAAAGCACAGATGATACTCACATAACATATGAAAATACGGGTGGAATTAATGTTGCATCAAAAAATGCACGCATCACATCAGGTGCAGCAAAAAGTATACAGCCACCTTTAAAAAATAGAAACAAAGCGGAAAGTCATTCTGCCTAACTTTGGAGGGCACAGGAAGCTCTGAAACACAATCCGCCAGCATCCACCACACTGCCATGTCATTAAAAGGCAGCCAGGATGGCCAGGAATCTGAAAAAGAGTTCAGAGCTAAGAAACTCATTGTGTAGGAGTTGGAGTGGTGGAGGGGATCAGTATTACAGTTCTGAGCATGAGGAGACCCTGCACATACTGTAATGGTCAGCCGAGCAGTCTTGCGATACATAACACACTGGGCAGAACTGACCAGCAATGTACAGTACATGCCTATGCAGTGGGGTTAAGCTAATAAAGGAATATATTGCAGAGCCTTGGTGTAGACAAACACACTAATAGAAAAGCACACCATTAGAAAAAGAAGTGGTGGGATGATGGCTATAGAGTGTCAAAGGAAATGATCACAGACTTAAATGGCGCAGCTGGAGGGCATAATGTGGACAACAGCCTGGCCCCAATGGAGGAGGCACTTGCTGGCACTGGGGGAATGGGCTACCTGACCATCACCATGCCATCATATGGACCTATACACACAGGTCCATATGGTGGCATAAGGCCAGTGAATGTGCCTGTGAAAGGCAATGATCAGATGCCTGACCAGAATGCGAGTTATGTAAGCATCTGCCACTCAGTTAGCATGCGTCCACTCATAGAATGCACTGGACGGTCCATCACTGACTCTGCAAGTACACTGTCTGATTCCACACAGCACACACAAGTGATGTCAAAGTCATGGATGGTGACACATAATATCCCCTGTGCATCACGAGGTGGCACACATTAAAGGAAAAGCATGCCATGGCACATGCAAACCAGGACACATGAGCAACTGCAGTTGTGCTGTTGATATGGAACATAGATGTGGTAAAGGAATCCCTAAGTGCAGGAATTCCCTGTGCACAGACTCCTATAGACCTGCGCTAACTTGTGCGTGACTTCACTTGAAGCTGCACGAGAGCACGCCCTAACATTGTACAGTCTGAATCCTCTACAGATGTTGGAGCACGTTGAGAGACCGTGTTTTCAGCAAGTGCATTTTCAAGTGGGGTGCAGTTTGGCAGGTAGCTCTGCCGTACTTGTATTTTCAAAATCTGCTACCCCCTACCATGGTTTGCCTTGGATGGTTCACCTGCAGCATCGGGTTTCTTCAAAATCAGCCACGCGGCGACTTTGCGTGCGGACCTTCACCAAGTGCATTTTCAAGTGCCGTGCAGTTTGGCAGGAAGCTCTGCTGTACCTGTGTTTACCAGAGTGCTACCCATTTCCCTGGTCTGCCACGCAGGATGAAGGCGATAGTGTGGCATCTGTCTGGATGTTAGAGCCGTGCAACTTATGGCCTGAATTACGACGCACACCAACGTGGGGTGATTTCCATTTGGTGTTTGCCTCCATGGAAAGGCTATGTGAAAATATTTTTGAGGAAATAAAGGGGAAAAACAGTTATCTCAGCAATATTGCTGCACGTCTGGGTATAATGGAGAAAACGTGCAGTGTTTTTGTCAAAAATAGACTGATGGCTCGAGGAGGAGATGAGGTTGAGAGGGCCGTTAACAAGGTTCATCCACAGCATTAGAGAATGATGGTCAGGGAGGCCCTGATGTCCGTCTGGCTATTGCATCTTAGAGTAGCACCCAGCCCGTAAGAAGAGGGGCAATGAAAAGTCCAACCCCAGCAAGAACAAAGACCTTCTGGCGAAATCATTGAGGACACTTCTTCAAAATCTTAACTTGTCTCTTTTTGGTGAGCCACGGTCAGAGAACTTGGGACTGACAGAAAAACTTGGGGAAGCACAAACTGTAAATTTGTCAAAAATGATAATGATAATGATGTGTTATTTATATAGCGCCTTAATCCAAAGTGCTTTACAGATCATATATTTACATACAATATCACCCAACTGAAATTGGTACTCATTTATAGACCTCGGAATGATGAAAGGCTGAGATGGCCTTGCCGGGATTCGAACCTGCAACCTGCAGATCATGCTCAGATTGCAGCAGCGAGCGCTTAACCCGCCAAGCTCTCTTATCGGCAAAAAGACATAGAACGGTTTTGAGCAGCACCCTGATATTGGACGAGAATGTTTCTATAGTTACTATTGGGAATGTCACAGAGAATGATAATGTTGCAGAGCGGTCAGGGCCAGTTGGAGCTTTGGAGGTTACCTCCACTGCCAGGGAAGAGAGCTTGGTCGGGGGTCTGTGCGTGACCTGGTGGTAGAGCCTTGAAATGTTCTAATTTGTAAGATATGTTTCGGAAGACCCCGGCTAATCCTCTTTTTCTGGCCATGGGTGCTCCCTACAAGAAATATGGAGTATCAAAAACCCTGGATCTCGAGCTCAAACTAGGCTAGGGAGGGGCCAAGCATTCTCCGTTAGCAGGGTTCGTGATAAACAAAGTGGAGCAAAGGATTCAGAGTTGGGTCCATTGAGGGAGAGGGTGGTGGCTAAGACTAACATACAATGTCAAACTTTGACTGTTGATTGTTTAGAGCGAAGGGCTCCTGCTAAAGAGGCATGGGCCTTTCCAAAGGGCTTTGAGCTGGAGAACGGGGGACAAGAGAGAGGGGGCCAATTGAACACTATTCCTAAACTATTCCTTGAGTATCTCTTTGTTTCAGGAAGGCCTGGTAATCTAAATAGATCTAGAGTTTTAGCAGCATGGAATACCAGGCCTCTGGTTGTTTACTACCAGGGATATAGATGTGGTTGAGTTTATTGACCCTAAAAGAGATGACTGTGTTATTTTAGCAGCCCCATCTAGGATTATCTATGAGACTCTATTAAAGGTGGTAACAGGTCTGTGTAACTCAGATTTCATTCAACACCCTTGAATCCCTTACACAGGCGGCATATGACCTGTACCAAATCCATCTGAATGCCCTAGGGCGGAGCCTCAGAGAGGAGATGGGGTGAAGTCTGGTTCGACTACGGGGGGGGGTTTATGTAGAGGATGCCTGGGGCGCTTGTGCAGCCAACTCGATTGAGGTGAGCGAATGGAGAATGCTGGCCAGGTCATTGAAAGAGTTCATAACACAACTAAAGGAGACAAAAAAATGCCTTTAACAAGCAGTTGATTTTGTCATGTAGCGCTTGGAATGTGAAGGGCTTCTCATGCAAAACATATTTTTTTTCCATATGCAAAAGGGCAACTGATTGAGGCCTAGTAATTATAGGCCAATCACTAATATCAATGCTGATTCTAAACTTTTTGTGGGAGTGGTACTAGAGAAACTTGAGGACTTGGCCAGGGACAATAAGCAAATATCAGACCGGCTTTAGGCATAATATGGGCACAGACTGCAATGGCTTTCTGATGGGGGTATCCAGAAGGTGGCTTAGGGGAAGAATGCCTTGCCTGTCTATGCAGTTCATTAGATTTATCCATTGCATTTCATTTACTAGATCAAGAAATGTAATGGTTGAACTTCAATAGATGCCCCCCAAAACCCCACCCCGGGTCTGTTGAAAATATTGATTCATCTCCATGAGGGGACCACTGTGCAGGTTAGGCCTAATAACGAAGGGATCATGTCTGGGAAGGTGGTAACCAGAAATGGCCTTTGGCAAGACTGTATTCTGGTACCTTGCCTCTTTAATTTATATCAGAAATGTGAAGGTGGGAAGGTGAGTCACGCTCAAGTTAATATTAAGTCATTCAACATTCAAATTACAGTGTTTCAATACAAATGCTTCCCAAAGGTTTGAAATATACAGATGTTTATTCTCAGAGTTGGACAGCCGACACATGTTTCGGCCGACAGGTTGTATTCAAGGCTGTGTTAATCCCATATTTCAATCAATGAGAGTATATAGTTGCAAAAATGTGATACATATCATCCAATACACATGAGTGATGAACACAATTCGTAACAACATTATTCAAAAACGATACCGTTTAAAATGAAAAGGTTGAAATCAATAATAATCAGAAAATGAGATACCACATTTTGGATTGCCGGAGAGGGAGGGCAGGCAAATGATGCACAAAGTTGACAGAGCATAGATAGGGGAAAAAATAAAATAAAGAAAAGGCCAAAAAGAATGAAGAAAATTAACAAGCTCTATGTAGTTATGTATTCATCAAAAGAGCATCTTAATCCAATTCCAAGATGAGTTTGACATTAAACGAGGGGAGGGAAAATTACCCCAACTCAAGAGACCGTGCCAGACTAAGCTTTCCACCAAAGTCACTTAGTCAATTGTGTGATGAGAGAAAACCTTAAAATATCCGGATTATAAAATTGTTAAAAAGTAATCAATACGATTAACAACTCCACCGGTGTGAACAGATTGTTGACCATAAGTTAACTGCACCAGTGTAGTCCTCTGAGTGACTCACTAGAGGAATATTACCCAAAATTGTATTCCAGTGAGACCAATTACTACAAAAATAAAACAATGGTGATGTTGTATAATAAATTAACAACATATAAATTGGTTTGTATTCCTAACTTGATGCACTACAATACATAGTGCATGGGGCATACCTGTAGATGGACGTTAATCCAAATTCCCTCATGGGTTATTATCTGTAATCCGCACAACTGCGTAGATGTAGATTCGTAAATTAGCAAAATATTTCCCTTTAATGAGTTCAACAAAGAGTCAATGTCAGACACAAGATATTTTCCTGACACCAAAGTTAAGTATGTTAACATTAGATTCAAAGAAAAGGTAGACAAGTTTGCATAGGAATACATGTTTTCCTCGATTCACCTATGTCCCATAACCATTAACATATTTGATGATTAGTTCCATGAACTGATTCTATAGATGTACTAAGTAGTAAATAAATTGAAGAAATCATAAATCTCCAAGTAAGAGAAAGAGATTGCTTGTCAAGGGACTGGTAATCGAAATTGAAACAATGTCCCATAGCCAATTTGGAATAAAGTCATTAGTAATGTACTTGAGGCATAAGTATTGTGCCAAAACCACAAATATTAGAATTGTGGACTGAAATGGTGAGTCTTACCCGTATTTATGGTAGGCCAACAAGTAAAGGGGTTCAAACCCTGTGTTTTGTGCTTTTGCGGGGGAGATCCGCCATTAACCGTCTTGAAAATAAACCTGAAAGTCACGGAAGTGACGTTACAGTGTGATGACATCACACATTGAGAACGTGTGACGTCATGGATAAACAAAAGCAAATAGAAGGGCAGATTAGTAGCTACCTAAGCAAAATAACACAAGTAGTGATATAGAAATGAAATAATTATTAATAAAGGGTACCTAATGTACTTAATATTGACACAAAGAGCACATGTTTCCATGTGTGAATGAGCAACAGAATTAGGAACATCCTGTATTATCGGCAACTGCCATTACAATGCATGCAATAGAGCTATTACAGCATACTGTGAGGTATTAGTTGATGCACAGATATCCTAAAATATTCCAAATAATGACAGGACACAAGAAATAAATGTTTTTTATAGTATTAGTGTGATTCCACAGCACATGATTTATATGATATGGCGGCAAGTCAGTGGCACGTAAAAAATAGTAGAGAAATGCCAAAAGGATTTACATGAGAATAAACTAGGTAATTGAAGGGGCCCACAGAGCTCACACAAGTGAGTATATGTGGATATACTAGAGAGACATGAGCACGCTGAAACTGCCAAAATGACTGCCATGTATCAAAAATTGAAATGGATCATAGGCATTAATGTGAATGTTGGGTCAACAGTTATAAATTAACAAATAGCAGATCTGAGTAAATAACGTGGATGATAACCAGACATGTTTCACAAGAAATTAGGAGTAGCATGTTAGGTTATAAAATAGATACGCATGTTATTAGAAATGAGAAACTTGAGTCAGATTGAGCGACATGTCTGACTTAATCTCAAATTAAGGATTTGAAAAAACAAACAATATGATAATTAGATTTAAGCATCAAATGTTAGGTACTAAATAGCGAAAAAACCTGCATGTTTATAAAAGGTGAGAGACTAAGATCTAAATAAGTGACATACATAATATATTCAATCGAGATCAAGGTTAAATTGATTAGCAAATCAGACTAGGCATCAATTGTAGATCATCCAAAACTACAGAGTTGTGGTGGAATATAACAGTAGTGGGCAGGGTAGTCTGTTGGATCTTGCAAGACGCTATTTGGTTATAAGAACACATGCATTTCATGATCAATGTTCAGACCCCTCTCAGTACATCTAAAAAAACAAATTAATTTAGATTCCATCTGTCTCAACCCGAGCTGAATATTGTCACCTCTATTGCCCCTTCTGGCTTTCATAAGACCAATAAATCTGAGATCTGATTTATTACTCAACTGATGTTCCAGTTGCCGGTGTAAGGCCTAAGGCGATTTGGCTTCTGGCATCTTGAGACTCGCTAAATATTCTCTGATCCTAATTTTCAATTGGCGAATGGTGTTCCTAATATACAACATTCCACACACACAGATAATTGCATACACAACAAAACATGATTTACAATTGATGAAATCTATGATTTTGACAACTGTTCCAAAAATCAGTATTGGATTGACAATTATCATGCGCATATTGGCATTGATTACAATTTCCACACTTATAAAAGTCATTAGCTTTTCTGAGCCAATTAGAAGTTGAAACTGTGTCATTAGTTTCAAGAAAAGATGGGCTGATTTTCTGTTTGATCGTGAGTGCTTTGGTAAACATAAATTTAGGATTATCAGATGAAAATGGTACTAAATCTTTGTCTAGTCGAAGGAAATACCAATGTTTCTGAAACAATTTGTACATAATTGAAGAGTCCTTTGAATATTGTGTAATATTTGAAATTCCCTGGGTAACCTCTTTTTCGACCAAGAGATCACTCTGATTTTTGTCCGCAAATTTAGCTGACGCTTTATTGATGGTATTTAAACTATAACCCCTTTTGATAAAACGTTGTGTTAAGGTATCACATTCCTCAAGGTAATCGGTGTTCATGCTACAATTCCTCCTTGCTCTGTGGTATTCACCACCAGGTATATTGTCAATAGAAGCCCTTTGGTGACTGCTTCAAGCAGAAAGTACAGAGTTAACCTCTATAGGTTTGTGATAGGTTCTTGTCTGAATGGTGTTATTAACAATAAAGATATGTAAATCCAGGAAATTGATTTCTGAGGAACTCGATGTCCCAGTAAATTTGATACCAAATGTATTGTCATTAGTATGGTTCAAAAAAGCTTAAAATATTTCCCGTCAGCCTTTCCAAATTATCAGAATATCATCAATAAAGCATTGCCACATTATCAGGTTGTGAGTGAATTTTTCTTGATTCAAGACATGCGTTTCCTCATACTGTGACATGAAAAGATTAGCAAGCGAGGGTGCAAATGTTGCGCCCTGTCTGTCAAAACATATGTCGGCTGTCCAACTCTGACAATAAACATCTGTATATTTCAAACCTTTGGGAAGCATCTGTATTGGAACACTGTAATTTTAATGTTGAATGACTGAATATTAACTTGAGCGCGACTCACCTTCCCACCTTCACATTTCTGATTTAAATTCTTTCCAGCTATGGTGGATGAGTAGGAGGGTTATGAGTGGGTGCTGCAAGTTCACGTCAATATTGTTTCTGTCTTTAGGACAGTCAAACTCAACAGTGGTCACGAGCGGCAGTAAAATATATATCGAATCCACAAATCATAATCTTTCCTCTTTAATTTATATGTTGCCAATATCGTTGAGTTTCTGGCAAAGGTGTCCTTTTTAGCCCCTAAAACTGGTGAGCTCTGCCTTTCTTGGAAGGCTTATGCCGATGATTTTATTTTATTTGACAGTACTCTGGTTGGGCTGCAGTGGCTAATTACTAGTCTTGCCCTCTATATGGAGACAAATAAGCTAACGATCAACCCCTCAAAGGCCTATGCGTTGAATAGGGCGCAGTGCAAACATATGTCTGTATTTTGAAACTTCTTGTGTTCCCCTTCGACGTCGTTATATTCTGACCTGGCAAGAGCTCCTTCTGTGAGGTCTGACATCTTATTTATGAATTTAGGGTGCTGTGTCTTAGTCACTTGTGCAGGGTAGAGTTATCTAGGGAGGTGTTGATTGAGAACCCTGCTAGCCATAAGATGGTGGGTATTGCTGAACCCTTTTTGATTACATTTCCAGATATTTTGTGGAGGGTCAACTTCATGCAGTTTCGTTTTTGTCTTTTAACAATCAAAATAGTATGCATACACAATGGTATCCCCTGATGTGGCCTACTGCATGGGGTGTAAAAATGCGTACATAAAAGAGAATCTATATCTTCTGCTGCTGACCTGGCCGGCTCTGCTGCCACAACGTACCCTTCCCTTAGGAAAATGGGTGCATAACCTAGCTTTTGTGGATTCAGAGAATTTGTAGAGGAATATGCTGAGTGGGACTTCAGTTACCTTGTCTCTTGAGGTGGTTAGATTCTTACAGGCTTGTGAATTCTTTTATAAGGGAAATCTGTTTTATAAATGTGTTATGCACTGGAAAATGATGGTCTTCGATTGTTTTAAGGGAGAAATGTATGTTATTAACTTTCATATGTTCTAATTTTATTGTGATGACATTTGTTTTATATCTGTTCTAATTGTGAAGTTTTTCTGTAGACCTTACATAATAATAACAAAAAGACTGTTCCAACTGATGACCCTGACATGCTGACACCTGGAGGGAGATGAGGACACACAACTGGAAAAAAAGAGGAGTGTGTGCAAATGTCAGTCATATTTCCAACTATGGGTGCACCCACAGGTGGGCCTTTAGGAAAATCTGGGGCCCTGGATGACCCTACCCCTGCAACAGAAGAACCACAACCCAACACCAAGCCTTGAAATGGTGACACACCACAGTGTGGGTTAAGGTCTGCACATGCCAACAGGCTTTGGGCAAGCACATAATTTTCCTGGGAGGACAAGCGAGATACACAAGTACCCGCAGACAGTCTGAACCCAACTGAATTCCCAACAGATAACTCTTAGAGTGGAGCTTTACGAGCTTGCAAAAACGTTGCCAGAGAGTAGGTATGTCCACCAGGGAGGTGCACAGGGTCCTCAGGGTGGTGCAAGGGTTCGCTGGGTGGATCATGGGTCTTGCAGGATGGATATAATGGTTGGTAGGGATGTTAATGTTAATATTAATGTTAATGTTAAATGATATTTATACTGTGCACTATCACCACTGTAGTGGTCGCCTGGCGCTCTAGCTGATCTGAAAGAAAGGGCGGTATGTTAGGGCATGTTAGTAGGCCAAAGTTTGGAGAGAGAGCAAGGGAGCTATGATGTGCTGTTGGCAGCTTCAGTTCTGTTAACACTGTTCGCTGAGCTTTTTGGTCTGATATCCGGTCGAAGTCCGCTGGGTGCTGTTATGTGAGGGTCTGTGTGGTGTGTTTGTTGTTGCGGTGTGGTGAAGTGCGTGCGGGTTGCTGTGGTTTATGATGTATGGTTGTGTTTATTTAGGGTTTGAGAGGTGTGTGAAGAGGGGTGAGGTTTTAGTAGGGTTGGTTATTAGCATTGTTTTTTGGAGAAAATGCACACTAATATTGTGTGTCTTTCGAGATTTAGACAACATTTATTCCTTACAGTGATGTAGTTTCAGCATGATAAGGCTGTGTCTCAACTCTCTGTCATTATGTTGCGTTAGTTAGTCTCTACATTTCTATCTTTGTTCTTACTCGGGCCAGCCTCTACATCCCAGGCTGTGGTTGATGCAAACTGGTCCCTGAGGATCTATCTAGTTGCAAACTATGCCCATACCCATCAGTCTATCTGAGTGTGATGCAGTACCGTTCAGTCCTTGTGGAGATGTCTAGATTGGCACAAGTGAATCACCATACCTATGTCTCGGGTGATTTTGTTGTGCATGTTGGGTTATTGTTTGGAAGTCAGTATATCACCAAGAAGACTGCTAGGGTATCGTGTAATTCGGTATAGTGCATTCGGTCTTCTTCTTACTGGCTTGGCGTGGGTTTCATAGTGTGGTGAAAGTGGTCTCATTATGGCTGGCGGGTTAGTTTATGGGGTTTGTTTGAGGGTGATTGTCTTGTCAGCATGGGTAGTGGTGTGATTGTGTGGATGCATATTTGCGTTGGGTTTGGGTTTAGACTAGGTTTGTGTAGTGATGTCTGTCACAGGAAGCTTGGTAGTGGGTAAGGTTGATGGTTGTGCCTGTTTGTGCCAGCCTTATTTGCTATTGTTCTGTCCTGGTTGGGTTGTTGCTCGTGGTCGTTTCCACCTAGCATTGACTCTCTTGTTCTTGTGGGTGTCCCCCTCTGTTGGTTCTAGGTGTTGTGTGTACCATCATGGTTTCTGTCAGCCTGTTCTTTTTGCATTTCCTGTTTTATTGTTTCATTTGTTTCTGTCTGGTTCTGAGGTGGTAAAGCGCCAGATTTTTAGTTGTTTCCTGAATTTTAGGGGGTCTTTGGTGTTTCTTATTCTTTTCGGGAGGTTGTTCCAGGTTGTTGCCACCAGGTGGGAGAAAGAGTAGCCCCCTAGTTTTTTCCTGGCGTATGGCTTTGGTTCCAGGCAGATTTCATTGCTTGACCTGAGGAGTCTCGTTGGCTTGTAGATGGTTATTTTCTTTTGAAGGAATTCTGCTCCCTGCTTGCTGATTGGCCTGTGTGTTATGCACATTGTTTTGAATGTGATTCGTTGTTTGTTTGGAAGCCAATGTAGCAATTTTAGCACTAGTGTGATCTGATCTCTTCTAGATAGTTTAAGGAGGAGTAGCAGCGTTTTGGATGCATTGTAATTTCTTCAGTCGGTGTTCCAGCATTCCAAGGTAGAGGCTATTGGCGTAGTCGATTCTTGACATGATGAGGGCGATGCTTGCCCGTGTTTTGTGGGTGAAGGACAGGAATGGTAGGATATGTTGTCCAAGACATGAAATGCCATACAGTGCACAGCCTGCAGACGAGATTCCAGGTTCAGCAACATGCCGTCCTTGTTGCCACAAATCACATTGCGGCTGTCCTAGAAGGGTATGTGACAGTGATGGTGACAGGTTCAACCAGAAGCACAATATCCCAGACCTAGGCACACAGCTCTGCACACCATCAATTGAGCCGTAAAGTGAACATGGGTGAATCAGTTGCACTCTTTTTTGGGACACTTACTGCACTTGATAGGAGCAAATGTTGAAGGCCATTTTTTGATCAAATCACGTGATTGCTTTTTGAGAATCAAGTATTTGGATACTTGTGGTGCAGTTTTGCTGGCTATTTTGTTTTTAAGTGACTGATTTCCTTAGTTTCTGTGCTTTCTGCCTCCATGGTCCATCTTTTGCTCACCTTTCGCACTTCTTTTGTGTGCTAGTGCATCACAGGGATGTGCACTTCAGAAAATAATGCATATCTATTTCAGGGACGTCATTTCACCAAAATGCCAGGGGTAGCGGAAGTGACATCACACAACCCTTGACCTCTGATGACATCACAGGAAGTGTTGTCATTTGACCCCCCCACCATGAAGTGATATCACAGGAAGCGATGGAACACAAACTTTCATCCCTTGACAAAAAAGGAAGTGGCATCAGATAGCATTGTTCCTAAGTACACTACGAAAAATATGGTTATGATATCACTACAATGTGATATGCAATTCATACAAGAATGGATCACCATATGTATTGTTAAGAACAGTGTGTATAGGCCCAGATTACCAAATTACTTGGAACACAAACAAACGTCCATGGCCAAATGATAATGATGTGTTATTATATAGAACTTACGCTTAAGCGCTTTATATAGAACACATATACATACAATATCACCCAACCTATGTTGGTACTTATTTATCGACCTCTGAAGGAAGAAAGGCTAAGTTGAGGTGTTTAAGAACAGACTAAATTAGTGACTCACCCCCTGAAGTGTGCACAAAATAAACCTTTAATGATTCCATCAATTATTGTATAGAATTCCAGAAAGACAAATTATTCAGGGTCACTACTGAAAGTGTTAAACTTGTGGAATCACTCTTCTTTTTTAACATTTTTTTTAAGATGCCTGAACAAGAAAGGCAGCCACTCCAGAAGCAAAGAGCCACATGGCACTGGCCACATCTCAGGTGCGTGCATTAAAAAAATAAACGTGTTTTTCTTTTTTTTAGGGGTAGCAAGGGAGACCACAGAGGTTGCAGTTGCGACCCCTGGCAACCCCTAAATTACGTCCCTGATCTATTTCTTGCACAAAAGAAAAGTGCAGAGAATGTTCCCCGTCTGGTCAAGATGCCCCAGCTAAACAGACACAATTATTCTCTGTAAAGTACACTTTTACTTTATCTAAATCAGTGGTTTTACAATAAAAATATGAACTAGACGCCTTTCTATATAATTGGCACCGCAAAGTACGTTTTAATCTGTTGTGTGATCAAGAAAGATGTGCACAAAAACATGAAGGTTGGTGTAAAGACTAACACGCTGCTCCCCCTGATGGGTTGTGTAATATCAAGCACAAGAATCTTCCTATTGCTGGGATAATAATGGGACCGGGAATTTCTTTCCACTAAATGGATGGAACTCATGGCATGATCTTGGAATGGCAGCATGTTCCAACCTGTTCTGAATATGGAATACAGCACAGCTGCAGGCTCATCACTGTCTTAGATATTAAATACTTGTGTTACTGCTACTCATGGTAAGGCAGTAAATGCCCATTCCCAATTGGGTTTTTTGGCCGGAAAGTGGAGATTTCTACTTCCAGCAAAAAGCTAGAGGAAAAGCTCGAAGATTCGGACGAACTCATGATTGGGACAACCCTTAAATGCAGCAGTGGTGCAACACAGCAGAATTGAATACTTATTTGTGAGGTTTTCAGAGAATATATAATTTGACAATGTTGCACAAAGAACTTTTTTCATGGGTTTACTCATTTAAAAAAAAACGTAGATATGATTGATCACACTGTAAGCTAGTCCAAAACCCATGCTAGCAGGCAGCATCTGTTGATTATTTAATGGACACTGGCACTTTGTATGAAGCGTCACTTGACCTACACATGGAAGTAGCTCAGAAATTCCATCTATTTAAGGGTTAAGCACGTGGATGTTTTAATCTATGCTGTGGAAACCCTCGGCCTACAAATCAAAAGGTGAAGATAGTATGTGGATCGGCAACTGCTCATTCATTCATACATGTATCTTGAAACATATAATGTTGTCACCATTCAAACAAAAAATCTTCAAAAACAATGACTATCTCCTTAGTTCCCTCTGAGAATTATGAAACTGTTTCACAGCATGCAGTATTTCAGAGAATGAAGGTATCTCATTGTGCTGTGGGCTTCCAGGCTCAGTGGTACAGCACGCAGTGTTTCAGACAAAGGAAGAACTTCTCAGTCCCACCTGGGACTTCCCAGCAAATCCTTTTCAGAGAATGTTTCCCCCTGGACTTAGCACTGCAGGTAGCATTTCACACTCAGTTTAACATTTCTGTTTAGCAATGCGATTTGTTCCTCTTACCCAATGTTCAGTGTGGATTATGCATGCACCTTCTCGACTTTCCAACGTTGCCCCCTCCTTGCTGCTGCTTTCTTGCTTATTTCTCTGCTGTTATTAGGTGTCAGTACTCTATTGGTCCCTTCCCAATTGGCAGAGAGGCTCTCATTGTCCTGATCAATGCTAACAATATCTGTATAAGACATCCAGTGGGCTCTCAGGTGTAGGCCTTGCTCCATTAATGAACACATCTGGGAGACTGGGCGACGGTAAGATCATGCAGGCTGCGGGTTTGTTCAGTAGCCGATGGTACATGGCAAGCTTCCAAAAGTGCCTTTGGTGAGAATGTGTGGGTATGAGGTACAATCACTTCTTATAAGGATATAACACAGTCATCTCGGCAGTGGCAGGTTCTGGGTAAACCTCCCTCAAGAGAATAGGGGAAACAACACTATTGAGGATAGAAATTGGTCAGAAGGGGGGGGTGCAATATAACTAGGATTTCCATTGAAATGCTTTACAATGGATGAGAATGTGCTAAGGACACAAAGAAAAATTGTATTGTTATGCATGGTTTACCGTCATGAGTAACTATTGAATGCTGTATCCTTTCCTTTAAAAGGCTCAGCGTGCTTCCTGCTTCCTTTCTGAATTTTGCTTGTCAGTTGAGTTGGACATGGACAGGTAAATTCGCAAATTGGTGGTTTTAGAGGAGTGCTCTTGGCAATTTTAGGAGAGTTTGGGAGTGCTTTGGAGGGATCATTAGTTGTCAGTTGTGTACATGCTGTTTCTTGCTTCCTGCATTATCTCCTTTTACCTTTTTAGTGTTCTGTTTAATCTCACTTTCTAATCTTTTCTTTTTGCCCTCAATCCCTTTAAACAACACCTATAAAGAAAACCGTTTGTCTTGTTCTTTCTGCTGGTCCATTTTTGTCCCTCTCCCAATAAAAAAAGAAAAGAAAGTTTCTTAAGACCTTTATTTTCCTATCTTTGTAGAAAGACCGTGGCATGTTAGCCAGAGAGGTCTTCCTGGGCTGTGCTCATTCTCCTTCACGATTGTTTGTGTGTTTCGAGAACCTTTTACCATTGTGTGAGTTTTGCAAGAATCCATTTGTTTGCCTGTGTCACTTGTTTTGTGTGTTGTGTTTTGCATATTGATGCCCAAGACACATTAGACAGCTTAGACACATTTGTTTGGCACATTTGTACCTTAAGAGACAAGTCAATTTATTTATTTATTTTATTTATTTATTGTTATAGCTGTCTTTAGTTCCTAGAAACCTTTACAACTGTTACAATTATTTTACATAAAAGGTAACATCAAAATCATTCATTCAATTTCAATATGTTACAAAACAATATATCACAATTAACATACACACATTTACATTAACAACATCATAGAGTTCTAATTTGAACTTCCTGTTGTATACAAAAGCAATTAATCACAGACTTGCTAATCAGCTTTACCTAGTTAAAAGTATCAACCAGGGGAGCTAACATACTAAAAAGATACTTCTCTTATCTAGATCAGGGTTTCATATTCTTTATGTTATATACTCCTTTTTCATTATAGTAAATCAAAAACAAACACTGCTTCAAGCCAGGTTCTGTAAAGTGCAATGTGCATGGATTCAGGGGGCGTGTTTAAGCAGTATTGCCAAAAATGATCCATTTGAATATCGTCATTCTGGTGTACATATCTCCAATACATGGACATATGTAAAGATGCAAAGACAGGACAACCAGTCAAAACATGACTTACTGTTTCAAGATTTTCACCAAGTTTACAAATGCGACAATAGCGTTGAGTCTTAGACAATTGCCATTGAGCACCATGTATTGCTCTAACCGGCAATTGATTAGTCCTCATTAACAATCAAAATCTACGTACATCATGATTTGTGCAGCGTAATAAATAAACTTGAGGTCGGACATATGAGTGCACAATTCCCTCAATTTGATTATAATTGCTGAGTGCACTCATATGTCTGGAATTCCTTTCCCAATCACTTTTTTCTACTTTTCTTTTTTATGCAAATTTGATAGATGTACAACTGTCAGGGTGACACATGCCCCGCTCCTCTTATTAAGTTATTAAGGAAGCCGTGAGGGAATTGGCCCTGTTCATTACCTCCTTCAATAATACCTCATTCAAATCCAGCACAGTACCGAATAACTTGAAAGACGCTTTAGTACTTCCGCTTCTAAAAAAAACATCCCTAGACCCTAATAATCCATCACATTATAGGCCCGTTATGACGGTATCCTTTCTGTTGAAAATAATGGATCAAGAGACTTATCTATAGATACAGCATTATCTTGAATCTAATAATTTGTTAGGCCTTAGACAATCAGGATTCAGAACCCAACCATGGGACTGAAACTGCGCTGATCCACCTCAAGACTCAAATACAGAATTTGAAAGACAAAGGGAAACTGGCCCTGCTCCTTCTACTCCATCTATCAGCAGCATTTGATTTGGTGAACCATAAAATGTTATGTAAACAGCTGTCATCTGCTACGCATTTTTCAGACCAAGCAAACGCCTGGATTAAATCCTTCCTCAACAACAGATCCATTAGGGTTTTTGCACCCACGGCCTCTGCATTACCTACTCCAGTTACCTGTGGGGTCCCTCAGGAGTCTTGTGTGTCCCCTACTCTCTATAATGTGTTCACCAAACTGCTCTTCGATGATATAGACTATGTGGGTGTCGCCTACACTGATAATGCGGATGACACCCAGATACTCATCCCCATCACTGGTGATTGCACTATAGACAGCAAAACACTAAATGACATTTACTTGATCATACAAACCCAGATGGCGAAGCATGGACTCTGTCTTAACAGCGATAAAACAGAGTTGCTTCTTCCAGGATCACCGGCCAAGTTGAACCAACTGGATGCGCTATTCACATCATTCTATATTAACGGTAATATAATTAAAGTCTCAAAGGTTGTGAAAACTTTAGGAATCTACATAGATTCAGCATTAACCTTAACAAAACAAACCAATGCTATGGCCTCAGCCACAGCTTACACATGCAAGCTCATCACTGCTTTCCGACTTTTCCTGACATCCCCTAACTGCATCACAATAGCAAGAGCCCTAGTCCTTTCCAAGCTTGACTATTGCAATGCTATCTACCTAGGCAATAAAATGCAAGTTATGCAAAACAATGCTATTAGAGCAGCCCTGAATATCCCCAGGAAACAACACATTTGGGAAACTAGACACGCACTTAACTGGCTTAACATCAAGCAAATAATTGCACTTAAAACATTATCCCTCACCCATAGGCGCTTATCTAACAAGGCTCCCATCTACTTGTCCAATAGCATCACCTGCCACACTACAACCCGTCCTGCCAGAACCGCCCAAACACATTGGGCCTCATTACGACCCAGGCAGCCACAGAATGAACAGTGCCGGTAAGGGACCGCACCGTTCATTCCGGGCCACCCTATTACGAGTTCTGCAGCGGGTCCCGATAAGGAACGCCTTGTCAAACTAGGCATCTTTACCGGGACCCACTAGCAGCCAGGATGCTAACAACGGGGCCATCATTAACGGGCCCGTTGTTAGCATCCTCCCCATTCCCATGGGGATGTACCGGGTCTGGGTCCTGCGAAAGGGATTTACCAGGCCCTCCAAGGTCGGAATGGTCCGGTAAGTCCCCCTTTTTAGGACCCGTACTTGGTACCCGGTATGGGGGTAGCCATGCCACTTTTAGCGGCATGGCTACCTCCATACTCGTGATGAGGCCCATTGTGTCAATCTCCCACGATTCAAACAACAAAGAACAGGCGGAGTCAGGTTCCCTGTCCTCGCTGCTAAGAAATGGAAAACCCTCCCTACTTCACTAATGGAGGAACCATCCTACCTCTTATTCCGGAATAAGGTCACGGTATGGCTCCATGAGCATGACCCCACTTCGGTTGCATAACCACAACTTGCCATGTATATATGTATGAAAATGTCTATGTCTGTTGTAGATATGTAACGCTCATGTATCATTTTACTGTATGACCTGCCATGTATGCCTGCGTGCATTCTCTCTTATCTGCTGTATATTTGTAACTCTCATGTGTTTCCCATGCTCTGTACTTGATTGTAACCTTTAAGCAAAGCGACCAGATTCCCACGGGCTTGGCGCGCTCAATAAATAAACTAAACTAAACTAAACTAAACTAAACTAAACTAAACTAAACTAAACTAAACTAAACGGCCACAGCAAGCCTGGTCAATTGTCCAATTTAGCTGCGTATACAGATCCCTACATAGACCATCATATTTGTTTGATCGATTGATCTTCTTCAATTTAATAATAATTTTTCCTATTATTCGTAACATATGAATTTTGGGATGAAAAATAGCCTTCAAAGGGAGGAGGCCTCTCTGTTGCAAAATGATGGCTTTCAATGATAACAACCCAAGTTCGACTCTGATATATTGAATTGGACAAGATGGAGATTTGCCAAAAAAAAAAACCTTTGACTCTGTCCAACCAGGCTACATTTTTGATAGACCGTGCCTCTAAACCATAAGCTATCACAGGAGTCAATCACGGGATGTATAGCAACATGATTCCCTTCAATGAGTATCCAGCATAGTTCGTAGCAAAACTACGCACAAGCGCTGTTAACTGTTTGGCTCAAAGTATCTTATTTTCTATGAGGGGAATGTAACCCAGATTACTATTGTTTACAACACCCAAATAGTTGTACTCAATAGTCCCCCAATTTATTTCCATTTTGGACATGTTCACTTTTTTAGTAGAAAGCAACATGATCTGTGTCTTTTTTAAGTTAATGCGCAAAGAATGTTCAGCATTAATTTATTTGGGGGGAGTGCCAGGTGGAGAAGATGATTAGTTGGACTTATTCTTCTCTTTCTCAGAGGTTGAGGGGGTCAGACAATGAGGACAAAGTCTGAGGAGGAGCAGACAGAGATCAAGATTATGTTGATGGTTGGGGAGCTGGAGATGGTAACTGAGAAGGGTGAGTTGGTGGTTGAGGAAGGGGGGACAGCGGTTGTGATGAAATTACTTCTGCTTTGCAGCAGTATAAGGATGATTAGTAGGTAAACCCCCACACTATTTCAAACCAATATGTGATCCCAACCATAAAGGTAAAACAGGCCAAGCTAAGAGATATACCTCCTTTGGATTTCTAGGTAACGTTGGTGGAGGGAAGGCTATACTCTTAGAAAGGGGTGCGAATGTGAGCCTGTTGCAACCAACATGGCAAAGTATAACAGTTCCAAAATAAAAGAATGTCAAATCAAGTTTCTAAAAAAATATATATTCTTTTATTCCTCAAATCAATTGTACCATCATAAACTCATACTTGTAAAGGAAAGCAGACTATATTGCTGGAGCACTCTGCGTACTTTGCAGGGAGAAACACCAGGAACAACATGTAAAAATGAATTAAAAAAGGATATGTTCTGAGTGGAACAAATTGCTAGAGGGTCTTAGCTAATCTCTGGGGCCCCAAAGGTTGGACCATGGGGAGAGGATCAGTTTAAAGTACCTTACTCACATTGGTTGGTGATTCGACTGTGTTGAGTGGGTTTCAGTCTGTTGTGCCGGTGGGTCTAACTGGGTTCTAAGGTGGTGAGTCACATTGATGCCAGGTGGTGAGTTGGCATGGAGTCGGATACGACTGGGTGTTATTTGTTGTCCGACGAGTAACACTGGTTTAGGTTGATGAGTGACGTGAGGGTTCTGCGGTTCAAATCAAGCCGTGATGTCAATACCTGGTGGTTTGATGCTTGGTCAGATGTAGCTATTCAAAGTAGTCTGCATGGGGCATTGTGTCTCAAGCCTGACATGTAACAGGGCTCTGCTTTGGTGATACGGAATTGAGCTGATTAGATGATGTGAGCGATGTGGTTTGAAGATCATGAGAGTGCCAAAGGCATTACCTTCAGATCCCTCTGGTTCAAATGTGGACAAATGGGTCAAACATGGCTTAATTGGTTTGATATGGTGAAAAAAAGGATCCTGGCTGTTTTGACACTAATGATACAGAGCTATCCACTTCAGGTGCTCTAGGACAAGCCAAGTCCTTTCACGTTCTGCTCTCCGAAACTATGGAGGTTTGAAAAAGAGTTGCAGGTTCTGGTTCTAAGCCAGAGTCACCAGCAATGTGCCCTGCCAGTGGGTCGTGATCAGAGCTTGCTTCTGCCTTGAAGCACTCTTTCACCTCAATGGTTGAGAGATTTGGAAAGATCAACTCTCCTAAAATAGGTCAAAATGAATTCTTTATTGAGTGTTGAACGGTCCAAAAGTTAATCAAAGAAGGGGGGTGAGACCCCCTCCCTTATAGCCAAAATCAGACAGGGGATTTGACAAACACAGAACTGGTTTAACAGGGCCAATCCCTCTCCTTGTGGGCATTCCATGCCTTCTTGCATCATACCCAAAGTGCTTTGTGCAAAATGAAGTGGAGGAAAGAGATGGGAGAGAGAGGTACAGAGAGAAACAAGATGGTGGAATCCTTCCCCAACTGTGCTGATCTCACTTTTACTAGACAAACCTTGTCCCTTCCCAGATCCATAGCATCAAAAGTCCTTTGGTAGGCAACACCCGGGTGTGATGCTAGTCATTTGGCTTGAGGTGTGCCCTTTGATTCCTGTTTTCCAGGACATCTGCTACTGAGAAAATGTCATGCTGGGGTGAGGTGTTACCCAAGCTCAAAAGAGAGGCAGCCCCCAATGGCTATGGTCCTGTGCGGTGTTGCTGAGACAGCAAGTCTATAGGGAATACACAGCCTATCCATGGCTGGCCTGGACCTATGTTGTGGGCATATGTATGGTACAGAGGTGCTGTTGAGTTGTATGCAGTCCCAGCAGGAGGGGCTGCAGTTTGGAGGTCGACGCTTTCAGAGTTTGTTTACTGTTGCTCTGATACTCAGCATGAGGAGTCTACAGTATAAAACCTCAACCTCTAATTCACAGCGTTCGTAGAAGTGTTGCTGAGGTCTATGCAGTCTTTGCAGTTTCCGGCAGACGAGAGTGGCGAGCTTTAATCAAACCGTTTGAATTTGTTCCATCTGCCGCTTGATTGTTTTGATTTTCCCTAGAATTCTTGGATTTAAGTGATGTCAGCGGCTTTGGTAAAGAAACTGTGCTTTAGTAACAAGATGCCAAGTGGTGAGGAAAGCGATGTGAAACAGACACAGCAAGAGCGAACGCAGGAACCTGAGGTGAGTAGATTCCATCGAGTACTGGGGAGGTGGGTGACTTTTTAATCGGCACACAGGAAGTCTTGGCCCACATTGATAAACTACTGTCTTTTGACTCTGGTTCCCACTTCACCCTTGTGATCCCCTTTAACAATGCAGTTACAGTAACGGCTAGTACTGCATCTTACAAAGATGGAATGAAAGGCCCGGACACCAGTGGCAGGGAGTCTGTTACCATGTCCAATGAGTCAAAGCTGCACTGTATTCATGAAGGACACAAGTTTGGAGGTTCAACAGAAACAGAAACATTATCAGCCTTGACTTTGCAGGTTACGCAAAGAAATACTCCTTAGAAAAAGGCCAATGACAGAACTATTCGAAGTTCACCAAATTTCTTCAAGAGAAAGAATGGCACTGCTCTCTGCTCCTGCCACATTAAAAAGAGGGGGCGCTAGCCTCAAAAATGGTGTATTTGCTTTTCCTACTTCTCATGAAAAACAGAAAGGTGATGAATTGACACCTCACGTGTCCAAAAATCTGACGAAACTACCACTTCAAAGGTCTGAAAAGAACTCTAAAGTTAATTGAAGCTGGAATCCTGTGGACCTGGGATCTGATGAGGCATTCTCAAACCACAAATATTTCTATTGTATTCTGGCCACATAAAGGATCATGGGGATACAGTCTGTATCAGACTCTGAACCACCTCCCAAAAACATGCTGGAGAGGTTGTGGATGCAGAGCTGCTGGAGAGTTTGAAGTTTATTTAAATGTTCCTTCTGCTCTTTATGACTTAACACTGATCAAAGAGTCTGGAATATCTGGTAGTGGCTGGTTGGCTATGGTTGCTTCAAGTGGCTGTCCAGCCATGTGTGTGGATGTCTTGGGGATTAAATCACCCAATAATGAGTACCTTGTCGCACAATCTGCTACCACGGGAAAAGGTTGTTGGCAGTCGCAACAATCTAGAATCCCGTTTAGAGAAACCTGGGACTTATTTAGTCAGAACTACTAGTGCATTGGAGCCTAGCTTTATTCAATCCCTATTGATCAACATTGCACATAAGACTGTTTTCCTTGATGCCAATGATAGATCTAAAACACTCAAAAATTCAAACCATGACCTCAATACCTTCAAGTTCCCATGAAAAGGGGGCTGTTAAGGCTGGAAGTAAGAGGGTGAGACCTATCGTAGAAATTTCCACGTACTCGACATCATGTGGCTCGCCAGTAATAGCTAAAGACAGAACATCCTATCATACAACTCCATCAATTAGAGCTAGTAATGCATCTGTAGCTTACTCTACTTCATCAGGTATTAATATGAATACCTTGGCAGCCTTATCTGTTACCATTTCCCCCTTTACAGAACTGTACGAGAACATAAATGACCAGCTCAAAGACCATACAACATTATTAGCGATGTTGCATGCTAAGATGCTTTTTTGGAGGGTTTTGTTACTGCAGTCCAGGGCAACCTGGAAAAAAATACCGACCAAATCACAAACATTTTTCACAGTATCCTTGATCCCATTTTTCAGGAGATAGATGAAAGAAGATTACGAATGTTGCTGGTGACCAACATCTGAAGAAAGTATGGTGGAACCATTGATATCTACGATGCAAATTACCCACACTTTAAATGATTTGGCGGGAACTGATTCAATTGCCCCCCATACTGAAGGTGATAAGGGGCTTGTTTCACCAGTTCTCCTATAAACTGTGCCCTCTTTTGAATGGGCACGAAAAGAGGGTGATGTGATAATAAGGGAGGAAAGAGCCAGCCAGAAGGAGGACGATGGAAGTGTGCCTCTTCAAGCTACATCGAGTGGTTAAACAAGGGCCGACAACCCCATTAAAGACCATACATTATTTTCTAGAAAACCATGAGTACATTCTAGACAATCATCTCAACACCAGCAACAGTCTAAACAACTAAAATAATCCCAAAACCAGATGATAACTAAAAGACTTTGATCAAATGATTCACGTACATTTTTACACAATCTGTTTCTTCCAGAGACTCTGAAAGAGGGCTCAAAGAACAAAACTAAAGTGACAAGGGAATTACAGAAGGAAGTCAACCAAGATTCAGGGAAAAGCCATGATGAATATAAGCAATTCTTGGATTCTCAATGTAACCACTCATGCAATGGTTTGTTGAATATTTCTTTATATTCAATCACAGATGCACAAGACTGTGAGGAGTTGAGCAAGCATAGTTCTCCACACGGCAGTAACATGACCGCTCAAATAATAACTATAAATCTAACGTTAATGCCTGGCTCTAATAATGTTGAGCAGAGGCTGAGCAATCATGTGGACCCACGCAGCGACAAGAGCTGTCTGGAGGTGGCATTGAAGCAAAGGCAGCAGCCCTTTCATAAGTTTTTTGTTGTATGCCTGACTGATGAAGGTGAGATCGAGAAGAACCCAAAGCTGGTGTCAACCCAGGTTACCACCTTACTTTTTCAAACTCTGGAAGAGAAGCACCAGACTTTGAATATGGAATATGCAAAGACCAGCTCCAACTGTCTTGTCCAGAATCCATAGGCTGTCACCAACATGAAAAGAGAACAAGCCCAATGTGAGGTGCCCCATGGCAAAAGAAAATGTATATTGCTGGAACGTATCTTGATGACGGTATAACTTGCAACGATAGAAGAGGATCTATTGACAAGGTTGCTGTTCACCTTATCTCTAGTTTACTCAAGCAGACTATATTGGATTAGGTAAAACTCTTGTTACCCCTTTGTTTTGCTTTGGTCGAGTTACCATCGGAGTGAGGAGCCCCAAGTAATGGGTTATGGGGAATACTCAGAACCCCATTACTGGAAAACAAGCCTAAAATGATGGAGGAGGTTGCTGTACCTTTGAGTCAGCCTACAACAAAAACATCATTGGAGGAGAAATGTCTGTTGGGATTCGTAACATCCTCCAAGAAATCCATTTACCATCACAATGAGGGCCAATAACGAATGTAGTAGGAAGGTGGTAAAGCAACATGACGTATTGGAAACCTGGAACAAGATTTGTCCTGGAACTGGCTACCAGAAGCGCTGGTCTTGAAGAAAAGAAGAGATTAACCAGACCAGTTGAAGCCAGTGAGAATCCTAGTCCTGGGATGTTGGAATGCGAGAGGTTTCAGCCACTTTTTTGGAAACAACAAACTAGATTATGAGACTTTTGACATTATCTGTCCTCAAGAAACATGGCTTATAAAAGCTCCTGTATGGGATGGGTTTACTATTCACTGTAATTCAGCCTTTAAAGGACCTAACGGCAGACCAACATCTGGCCTATTGACTGCCATAAAGAACAAAAGAGGCTTGAAAGTAATGGCAACATACTATCCTAACTCCTACATTCAAATCTTGCGGCGTTGTTCTAGCTGTTTTAAATCTGATAAGCAGGTTTGGATAATTTTATTCAACCTGTACTGGCATCCACTGGTCATTGAGGAGTATCATTATTCTTCCTCAATTATGAGTTTAATCAACAGGGCCTTTGAATTGCTGGTGATTTAAATATGCATTGTTTCGATCACAACAATTTGATAGGAGAAATCAACACATCTTTCACCCAGGCAGAAAATAAAGGGCACTCCTGGAAGGAAGACTTGAGCTTCAGGAGTCTTCACCTTGTAAATGGCCAAATTAAGGGAGAGATTCCAGGATGTGCAACATGAAAAAAGTGTTCAGAAAGTAAAATTCTGTACAGTTTTGTTTTTGTATCTCGTAACATTCTCCTGTGGATATCAACACTGGAGGTCATCCCTACGGTGGTAATGACCATAACATTCTAAAATTGCCCTGTAAAGCTTTGGGGATTAGGACACCTGAGGCTTACTCCACGGTGGTTGGTGTCTCTGCTGGAAGAAACAGGTTCATTATGTATCCACCTAGAATAACCTTGTTGACTGAGAAATGTGCAAACCACGTGGAAAACACTCCAAAACAATTGCTTTAGATTGTACTAGGTTTTGGATGGACTTTGTCAAATTTTGGAGACCGGGTATGAAAAACTCGTTTTCCCATTTGCACTCATATGATGAACTGGTGAAGGTAAAGAGAAAACTGAAATCTCAGTTAAGGAAGTTGAAGGGAGAGAGGACCTGGGACTCGTGGAATCTTGAAAGAAAGCTGAAACAACGGTATAGAAATTGGGTTAGATCATAGAAGCGCGTAATGTTGCAACAAGATGAGGAATTTATGCTGCATAAAATTTCAAGAACCGGTGAATTATGGCAGTTAATAAATTCATGACACTCATCCCAGCATGCACTGTTAATAAAGGCAGTATCAGAGGCCCGTTGGGTTGAGCACTTCACCCTTCTATTCTCCATGGAGAGCAAAATATCCTCTGAAGAATGGGAATTTCCAACTGATAGAGAGGAAATAATAGACTTTATGATGAAGGCTAGCAACTCCCAGACCCCGGGGCCTGATGGGTTGACCGATGCCATGTTAAAAAAGGATCCTGAGTTCTGAGCAACATTCCTTTGGAAACTTTTCATTCATGTAAAAATAGTTTAAAAAGTACTGCACTCCTCGAAGACGTCTGTAGTGGTGCCTGTCTTCAAAAAGGGCGATAGGTCAGATCCCAAAATCTATAGGCCTATCGCCCTGTCTTGACGTGGTAGGTACAATTTTTGCAACTCTGATTTTTAAGACAGTTTCAAAATGGGACATAGAATTGGGTAAATTTGACCCCATGCAGTCAGGATTCGTAAAGGTGGGTAAAACGCTGAACGTGTTCTTGCTTAACATCTTTAAAATGAGTACAGTGAAAAATAAACCTAAGGTGTACCAGGCTTTTATAGACCTGGCCAAAGTCTTTGACACTGTGGACCGAAAATGGTTCTGGGCTAAATTAAGGAATCAAGCATGCCTGAGAATTGTTTTGGAGGCTAGGAACATCACTAAAAATAAGATTTGACAAAAGTGGTCTGCTCTCTGGCCACATTAAAACAGGATCATGTCTCAAACAGGGTTTATTTATTTATTTATTATTTAGTATTTATAAAGCGTGCATCAGCCTTGGAGCTCCGTGGCGCTGTTACAGATGTTGAGCTTAGTTTCATGATGCAGACATGTTTGCATGTGATTGAACAGAATTGACATGGTACAGAACAAAGATGTAGGGTTGTTAGGAGGGAGGTTAGGTGAATAAGGTAGTTTTGAGTGACTTGCAGAATTCTGGGAGGGAGGTTTCAGCTCTGAGCATGTTGGGGAGGGAGTTCCATAGTTTGGGAGCTATATACAGGAAGCCAATACCTCCTGCTTTAGCTCTGTGGATGTGAGGGATGCGTAGTTTATTGGTATGGTTGGTTCTCTTGGGGTGAGACAATGTATCTCTAATGATGGTTTCTGAGAAGTACGGGGGGGCTAAGAGGGTAAGGCATTTATGCATAAGGGTGAGGGTCTTGAATGTGATCCTTCCTCTAACGGGAAGCCAGTGGGCATCTCACCTGGCAGGTGAGATGTGTTCTGTTTTGGGGATTCTTAGAGCTGCTCTAAGTGCATTGTTTGGACAGTTTGGAGACGGTTGAGGTTTTTGACGGAGGTACCTGCTAGGAGAATGTTGCAGTAGTCTAGTCTGGCTCCTATTGTGGCTCTGGCTATGGCTAGGCAGTGTTGCTTGGATAGGAAGGGTGAGATTGCGTTTATCAGTTTTGTGATGTGAGGCGATGCAGAGGCTATGGCGCTGACTTGCCTTGTCATGGATAGAGTTGAGTCTAGGTAGACCCCTAATGTTTTAACTGAGGAGGAGACAGGGATGGTGGTGTTGTCAACGGAACAGTTGCAATATTGTTGGTTGAGTTTAGCTAGTGTTTCTTTTGGGCCCATGATGATGATTTCTGTTTTTCCCCATTCAGGCACATACCATTGGCTTCCATCCAGGATTGGATAATAGAGTAGATCCTTGTAAGGGCAGTGGCGTCCTGCTCATATACGCCTGAAAGGGGCAGAAGGACCTGCGTATTATTGTAATAGTTTGTGTAAAGCTATGCCGAAGGAGTCTAGTTTATCAAAAAGGGGTTTAGTAAATAGGTTGTAGAGGGTGGGGGCGGTGCAGGATCCTTGTGGAGTGAGCATTGGCCTCCAAGAAGGATGTGTTCCAAGTGGAGGCGTTGTTTGAGAAGTGGGCTGCCTGTTTGAGATGTCTGGTGAGATCGAAGGTGGACGAGAGGTCTAGTAGTAGGAGGAGAGCAGGTTATGTACCATGATGATTTGGTTTTTAAGGTCCAGGAGTGCAGTTAATGTACCGTAGCCTTTGCGGAACCCAGATTGTCTTTTTCCCAGAATGGTATTTGTCTCCAGGAAGTGCTGAATTTGGTTGTGGGCTGCTTTGTCTAAGATCTTGAGGAGGAAGGGGACGGTGGTAATGGGTCGGTAGTTGGTGGGAGATAATGGGTTTACGGTGTTTGTTTTTAGAAGCGGGCGTACCCAAGCTTCTTTAAGACTGGAGGGAACAATAACTTTTGAGAATGAGGTGTTAATGAATGCGGTTAGTAGTGGAGCTAGGGAATCAGCACAGTCTTTAATAATGGATGGGGGACAGATGTCTGCTTTGCATCTGGTTGGTTTGAGATTAAGGATAAGGTCACAGACTTCCTTTCCTGTAACGTCATGGAATGAAAAAGTAGGTTCGGCCTGGCGGGGAGTGGGGCTTGGCTGAGGTAGTAGGTTAGGCATAGGCAGAGACTGGAATTGCGGTTGTATCTTTGCTAGAGCACCAAGCTTTTTCTTTGATGATCTCATCACGGTTGGTGAGGGGAGTAATGAGGTCATGGTAGATGGTAAACATTTCTTTGGGTTGTAAGTTGGCCTTGGTGATTCGTGAGTTAAATGAATTAGATTTGGCCATAAATATGGCATGTTTGAATTGGTTGGAGATGTTTTTGAATTCAGATTTGGTGGAGTCATTCGGGTTGGATTGCCAATTGGAAAGAGCAGTGTGTTTGCTAGAGCGTAGGACCTGTAGTTCGTCTGTGAACCAAGAGTTAGTGTGCATGGACTTTTGTTACTTTTTGTTTTCACTTGGTGCTATGGCGTTCACAGCTCTGGTGAGGGTTTCGGCGTGGATATCGGCGAGGGTGCTGGGGTCACTGGAGAATGGGGGTCTGAGTTCAGGGATTTCAAGGAGTGGTAAGAGATTTTCTTTAGTTAGTTTCTTAGAGCTTCTGACTTGGGCTGAGGGAGCATAAGTGAGGGTTTTGGGAGTATGTGTGGTTGGGATGGTGAATTGGATACAGTTGTAGTCAGTACAGGGGTAGGCCCAGTTGGATGTGATGGAGATGGAGCAATTGTGGTCAGCCACCCTGTCGAGGGTACGGCCTTTGCAGTGTGTTGGGTTGGTGACTTTTTGTGTGAAGTCAAGGTCTTTTAGTTCCTTTGCTATGGTAGCGGCTGCTTTATCTTTTGGGATCACCCAGACCTAGGTTGAGGTCACCAAGCAGGAGAGTTTTGGTGGAACTTTTAAGGTTGTTACTAAGTACGTGGAGGAGGTGTCCTTGGAAATCAGGTGGTGAACTTGGTGGTCTATATGTGAGGTATATGTTGATGGTGCAGTTGGGAGATAAGGCAAGTTTGGCTGAGAGAAGGTAAGTGTTTCCCTTCTAGGCGTGGTGGCATTGTCTAATGGAGAGGGAGTCTCTAGTGATGAGGGCTACACCACCTTCTTTAGAGAGGAGTCTGTCGGAGCAGAGAATGGAGAATCCGTGGGGGAGGGCCAAGGAAATGGCTTGGCCGGATGCTTCATGGAGCCATGATTCTGTGATGGCGAGTACATCTAGGTTGTACGTGGAGATTAGGTTGTTGATTTCTAGTGCATTTATGGGTTGCCCACTGGCACCATCCCTTTTCAATCTACTTATTTCTGATTGAAATAAAGTCTTGAAAAAGTAAGGAGTTTTCCACCTATTATCAATGATGAATCCCTAGATAGATTGTTGTATTACGGACGACTCAGTCCTGATTGATCAAACACCAATCGGGCTCCAACAACAACTGAGCGCCCTACAGGACTATGCCCACCAAAACGGTTTGAAGATAAATGCCTCTAAATCAAGGATATTAATTTTGCAGTCTGCAAAAGGGAAAAAAGTAATAGAAGCTCATGGTATTTAGATAATGAGACCCTTTCAAGAGTTGACTCCGTTATGTTCCTATGGATGTGCCTAAATATCAGTTTGAAAGACAATCAAAGGGAAGCCTTTTTGCGATAAAAAGCGAAAGATTTGGCAGCACAAGGACGAGTGTTATTGAAGAAATATGGTGGGTTCTCACTTCCCCTGTTATCTCTTTCGAACTTAAGGTGAAGAGTTGTTTTCCCTCCATGGAAGATCATGGCTGGTCCATGAAGGCCTTTTTTGAAGGCTTAGTATTCCCAATTGCGATCCGAGTCAAGCATGGAAGTTGGAGCTTGACTTAATTTCAATGTATGCGATGATAATGTGGAAGAGTTTGGCACTGCATCGTAAATTCATTCTTTCTGATCATTTAAGAGGCTTCAATACCTTAAAAGGTGCCATTTACAATGAGAGTGAGACTATATTGGGTGAGTGGAAAAGAGTCTGCTGTGCAATTCTGGTAAATTTGGCCACATCTGAGGAGACTTTATTGTCAAATCCGGTCTCTGTAAAACATAAACTATGGAGGCAAGACTGGATAGCGACGCAGGATCAGAGACAGTTATATAAACTTTACGTTCAACCCTATCCGGAAGTAAGGCAATATAACAGGCTCCCTAACTACCTGTCTAAATTTCCGATTAGACATTATCACGCACAGTGCATGTGATTTTGCTTAAACCATTATCCTACTAAAGAAGTATTAGCCGTACGAAAATGAAACAGTGATAATGATGTGATATGTAGAACGCTAAAGAATCTCTTCAACATCGTGTACTGTTCTGCACTGCACTAACAGGATCAAGGTCAAGAATGTTGGGAATTTTTTTGATGAATCTAGTTCTGTGAGTGGTGCTTTATTTTTATGTGTGGGGGACACACATCTTTAATCTTGGCCTTGATTAACTTTTGTAAAGAAGTGTTCAAGTTATTGGAGTCATTTTTAGGATTTGCTTTATTTTAAAAGTGTTCAAATTATTGGAGTAATTCTTTGGAATTGTGGACATGATGAGAGCATGGGGGGAACTGTTGATGGTTTTATGATTGTTATATTTAAATTGTATTGGTTTTAAAGTTGTAGTAATGGTGAAAGGTTTACATTAAGCCAATCACCAAATACATTAAAAAAGAAATGGTACTGATCAGAGGTGGCTTTTATAATTATATGAAATACCAGCCACCATACACCAAACTCAGGTATGGCTTATGTTTAGAGATTAAACTGACAACATGATGATAATTCATCAAAGGTATGTGGTTTGGAACAGAGGTGCAGACTTTAAATGCAAGCTATGTGCTGAAGTGACTTTGATGTCACACCAGCTGTCAAGAGGGCACCTGTGACTTCTGAACATGATCTGTGCCACTGGAGAGCAGATGCTTCAGATCAGTATAGTGTGACAGAAGGCATAGGTATACACTATACTTTTGGCATGACATTTGATGAAAGGGGGTTGGGCTACCAGACCTCACCCTTTCTCAGACAGAATTACATGTATGATTTTATCATTTTAAAAATCAAAATAGCCAGGGATTTTAAAACCTTACCAGAAGGAAATTCTTCACAGTGATTGAGCAAGGGGAGATGGAACATCAGGAGGAGAGCGGGAGCATGTGGAGGAAGATAATGTGGCTACCTATCTGGAGGAGAACTCCAGGAGTAGCAGGGAGGGGTAGACACAGAAGTACAGGGGGCCAAAGGTCAGAGGGGGAGAGTAGGAGGAGGCGGAAGTGGTGGTGTAGCAAGAGACTGAAGAGCACCAAGCAGAGGAGAAACTGATGACCCTCCAGCAGTTAGCTCTCGAGGAAGAGACTGTGGCCACTACTGCATTGCCTCTCCATGCAGAGGGACAAGATAGGCTCAGGACTTCTGCAAGAGGATGAAGTCAGGTGAGAAGACATCGCCACCCATGACATCAACATCCATCTAGTAATGGAAGTCGGACTACTTCCCCTTACACAAGGGTATGATCGTTGGGGGTAGGCAAGCTGCGTAATGTGCAACCTCTGCCACAAGACAGTGGGACTCATTACAAGCATGGCGGTCCGGGAACTACGTTACCGGTAAGCATGCCGGTACCGTAGTTCCCGGACCACCAAACTACATGCTCTGCTCGTGGGTGCTATTTCACCTGCCAGGTTGTTCCTGTTGGGTGTAACGGCACCCATGAGCAGAACTCTGTATGTGCCGGTGCATTCGACCTCCCCATCCCCATTCAGCCCTCTGGGGCAGAATGGGGATCGGGGGGCCCTTGATTCCGGCACCCGCAAATGGGCAATTACTGGGTCCGCCAAGCTTGGCATGACCCAGTTCTTGCCCATTCGCGGGTGCTAGAAAAAATGCAACTCTGGCGGCAGTCATGCCCTTAATAAGGGCATGGCTACCGCCAGAGTTGTAATGAGGCCAAGTGTATTAGGGTAACCTAAGTAAGGGTGACTTGGTATCTTCTCGGTGCACAAGTGCTTTAAATTGTGGCATAATTATTTGTTCATTTAGCACACATTTAGTGCCTCAGGTACAGTTAGTTCAGCACACCCTTGCAGTGGTGACAGTGGCTGCAAGGTGGTGTCATATGACACTTTCGATCGACACTGGCCAACCTCTAGAAAGCAAACTCCATCTTCCCTGACTCTGAGCAAGTCCAACCCTCTCCTTGAGCCCCCTTTTGGTTTTGTATTTTGTATTTATTTGTTATTTATATAGTGCCTTTACACCAAGACGCTGTACAAAACCAATTAAGAGTACAATTGAAATGAAAGGGTAATACAGTAAAAAATATAACTTACAATGAGACTAAAATGCAATTAAGATTGATGTAAGAAAATGTTCAGAGCAGCACGGAAGGTAGAATAGGAGTGAATAGACCGCAGAGAGAGAGGGAAAGCATTCCAGTAAGCACAAGCCAACAAAGAAAAAGAGTGGAAGCAAGAAGAAGCACATGGAGGGTGAGGTACAGCTAAAAGAAAGTGGATGTGAGAGTGAAGTGTACGAGAAGGAACATAAAAAGAAACAAGAGAAGTAAGATAAATGGGAGCAAGTCCATAGAGGGATATGAATACTATACGGAGAAAGTTGAATTTAAGTTGAGAGTCAAATAGCCATTGAAGAGAGGCCAAAGAGGCAGAGATAGAGTCGTGAATAGATAAGGAATACAGAAGACGAATAGAGGAATTAAAAACAGACTTAAGAGGAGCTAGATGAGAGACAGGGAGACCAAAGAGCAGTACAGAACAAAAGAAGAGTTGAGAGAAGATTAAAGAAGAGATTAGAAGCTTAGTGGCACTGAGAGTTAGAAAATGTCTAACTTTCAAAATATTGAAAAGATGGAAATGGCAGGAATGGGATGTAATTGAGATGTGATGAGCAAAAGAAAGATTAGTGTGAAGATGGTGGCCAAGATTGCGGGCATTAAGAGAAAAGGGCAGGCGGGAAGGAGAAATTAGGACAAATGGAGGGCTGGCCCTATCATGAGTCTGGCTATAAATGGGAGTTTTTCCTCCAGCTTTTTGCTTGTCGTAAAAATCTAAATGTTCAGGGTGTTTTCGGTGTTATTAGCGCAGCGCTATTTGTGCCGGTGCTAATAGCACCACCCCAACCCCATTGGGTCCAAAGGACCCGATGGAGAATGGGGATTTACCAACTTAGCGCTACTCGTGATCCGGCGGCAATAGCGCTGACCGAGTAGCAGTAATGCTAATTGTGTTGGCGGTATGCCGGCGCAATTGGCACTGGGATACCGCCAACCTTGTGATGAAGCCCAATATTAGCCAAAGGAGAGTTGTAAAGAGAGAAGAAAAATGGGCCAAGAACAGACCCTTGTGGAACACCATGAGAAAGAGGAAGGGGATCAAAGCAAACACCGGCCCAAGACTCGGAGTAAGTGCAATTAGATAGATAAGATTGAAACCATGTGATTAAGGAACCAGACAACCCAAAAGAGGAAAGGGATTGAAGAAGTAATGTGTGATCCACTGTATCAAAAGCAGCTTATAAGTCCAAGAGTATAAGAATAGAAGAGTGTTTAGCAAAGCAAGCAGAAAGAAGAGAGTCACAGATAGAAAGAAGGGCAGTTTCCGTAGAGTGAAAGGGTAAAATCCAGACTGGACATGAGATAAAATAGAATTAAGTGTGACAAAAGAAGAAACCTGTGAGTAACTAGACATTCCAACAATTCAGAAAGGTAAGAAAGGAGAAAAATAGCATAAATAATAGAAGGCATGGCTGGATCCAAGGAGGGTTTTCTCAAGACAGGAAGAATAATGGCATGTTTAAATAGAAGAGGGAAGCTAGAAGTGGTAAGAGAGATATTAAGAATACTGTTAAGGAACAAGATCTTTGGGAGAAGCAGTAGGATGAGCCTGTGAGATAAATAAAGAGGTATAAGAGTTAGAGATAGGTGAAAAGGAATAAAGAACTGCATTAGAAGGAGAAGGGGAACCAGGGCGGGAAGAAGGCAGAGAAATAGGAGAAATGGCAGAATGACGAGAATTCACTTTAGAACTAAATAAATGAGCGAAGTCAGATGTAGTAAGTGTGGAGAGAAGGGCATGATCAGACAGAGGGGGATTCAATTGGCAGGAAAGGGATTGGAAAAGATGGCA